>NC_090755.1:49856645-49869145 GCF_036898095.1 Palaemon carinicauda | reverse complement strand
TAGTGAAAAATACTTGGAACATTGAATGATGCATTAAACCATTTCATGTTTTCCAGAAGAAAAAAAATAGCCAAAGATGAAGCAGGCATATGATTTACTTAAACATTTGAATAATTGATAAGTGATTATGAAAAATTAAATAATGACGAAGAGAAAAAAATGGAATTGGAGAAGGTGATGTTAATGGTAAGATCTGATCTTAAGCTGATAAGAGGTAAACTAGGCTATATATATATATATATATATATATATATATATATATATATATATATATATATATATATATATATATATATATATATATAGGTATGGATACATATATATATATATATATATATACATATATATATATATATATATATATATATATATATATATATATATATATATATACATATATATATATATATATATATATATATATATATATATATATACTGTATATATATATATATATATATATATATATATATATATATACATATATGTATATGCATATATATATATACATATATATGTATATATATATATATATATATATATATATATATATATATATATATATATATATATATATATATATATGTATATGTATATATACATACCTATATATATATATATATATATATATATATATATATATATATATATATATATATATATATATATAGGTATGTATATATACATATACATATATATATACATATATACATATATATATATATATATATATATATATATATATATATATATATATAAACATATATATATATATATATATATATATATACATATATATATATGTATATATACATATATATGTATATATATATATATATGTATATATATATATATATGTATATATACATATATATATATATGTATATATATATATATATATATATATATATATATATATATATATATATATATATATATATATACATATATATATATATATATATATATATATATATATATATATATATATATATATATATGTATATATACATATATGTGCATATGCATATATATATATATATATATATATATATATATATATATATATATATATATATATATATATATATATATACATACATATGTTACTATTAGCGAATTACAAAAAATTCCCGAGCTCAAAACTCACCTTCCTATATTACATAATATGATACACCTTCAGAGCTCTGAGAGTAATATGCAACTCCCAGACAATCATTTATATAAACACTAAATATGTGAAAGGTTTCTTTACTTTACACTCAAAACAAAACTGGGTGATCACTTCACTTTTAATGGGAACTATTCTTAAATCAACCTCTTACTTTGGTTCTTAGTCAGGGGATACCCGCAAAGCTCTGCAAAAAATACTGGTGATCGAAATGACATATGACATAAAAAGTTAACAATTCAAAATTAACACCAAAATTAAATCACTCGAAATAGTAAATTTGAACTTAACCTTAGACCAAGACAAAAAAAAAAAAAAAAGAAATGGTACACTATAAAAAATTATACAATCACTTGTTTCACTGGAAATTAATTCATGAAAATATCTAATTTGGACAGTTATCAAATAAATGGCACAGAAAATATATCAGAATTACAGTTATATATACTTAACTAATACTCTAACTTCCTTTGGCTCACAGAGATTACGAACAGTTAAGCAAAAAAAAAAATACACTTTACCACATAGAGCCGAAAAAATCATACAATTAACAATTTTTATGCTGCCTAATTTTTTGTATGCTTCGAAAGTAATCTCGAAACTTGAAAATAACACCATAGCTTCCCAAAAGCCCTTACACTATTAAGTTCCATGAACATTTCTTTCATTGACCCAAATCTATAAAAGGCTTCATGAATTATATCATAACTATAACCAATTGGAATGTTTTCTAAATAGAGAATTTTAACTTTTTTCATTGGACCTGTTATTGTACAAGAACCAGCGAGTAAAGTATAACTGTTATCCTTATTTTAAATAAAATTTTCTACCAGTACCGATAAACTGTCTGTAATAACACTGGACGAAGAAGTATTGTTGGGGGAATTCTTTATGTTGCCGAGGTCGTCAACATGATTTTTCTTATCTACACAAGCAGAGGTCGTCCACGGTGTCTGGGGTTTGCCACCTGATCAGGGGTACGGGGTATATAACGTTTACTCGTTAATTTGTTTGGGGGGACGGAAGGGAGAGTATGAAATAATAATAAAAAAAAAAAAATGGAAAAAAATAAGTATAATGGAAAGAAAATAATAAGACTGCCTCAAATCCCAAAGAAGACCACATTAACCTTTCATGGAAGGGATTTCTCCACCAATGACACCTGCAAGAGCTGCTTCCCAAATGTCCACTCCCTACCCTATCATAGAGTGATGGTACCACAATGATTAGAGTGGCTCAAGTATATGCCAAACCCGCTTGGTAGGACTGGGAGCATTACAAGAATACAATCATCCCCACTTTGCTCAGAGTGGCAGGCAAACCGGACAGAATGCTGAGAGTCCTATTTCTATGAAACCGGCCAACCCTTGGAATCCGAAGGGCAAGTTTCTCGTTCGAGAATAGTCCCGCGTACCAATATGGGAATACTGACACTCCTAGGTGTCCAAACATTATCGGGTAGTTGGCAAGACCACCACAGGTCTCACAGTTGGTTTTGAAAAAAAAAAAAAATAAATAAAATAAAATAAAATAAATAAATAAATAAATAAATCCAATTCCGTATATAATGTCCCCTAAAAGAAATTGGACAGTAAAATGGATAAGGGTTTTGACAGCAAGATTAGAGACGGGTGATAAATATGAAGGAGAACGAAGCAATATTAGGTAATAGAAATAGAATGAGAGAAATTTAGAGTCAAATTGAGGAGAAAGAAAATTCTCTAGTTCGAGAGCCCTCTTGCCGTCACCAAGCTTTCGGACGGGAATATGCCGTGCTTGAGCTCAGTGATTTCATCCAAGCATAATCTTATTAAGAGAGTATTCACACTCGAAGTCAAATATCTCAGTACTATGTGGGAATGGGAAGCCATGTTTGTCCTTACACTGAGATTATGTAACAATGCAAAGTGGATTGAAGATCCCCTTATCCATCAATTCTCCCAAAACATAAGGTCTTTAACCACAGAAATATATATTAAACAGATATGAACTACTATTCCCCATAAGATCAGATAGGTTATTACAATCTACAAACTTGAGAGTGAACCTCTTTCAACCATTTGTGTTTCCTCCAAATTCGGTCATAAAGAAAGCAAAAATATGATCTCATCTTTTTTTTTTCTTTTTTTCTTCTTTTTTTTTTTTTTGTCAAAGAAAAATATACCTATACTCTAAGTTACTATATACAGCATTTGCAGTCACCATAAAAAATATACATTGGAACATAGTCAGAGGAAAGGACCTCACTGTACTATACAGTATCTTGTACGATTAAGGGAAGATTTATTATATTTTTTTTTCATACATTGTTTGTAATAACGGAAACAAAGTAACCATAGATACCAAAATCCTGGATTCAAATGATTACCTAATTCGATTTATGGTTTCGAACTGATTACAGCCACAAATATAAAGTATCATAGTCTAACGTTTAGTAATATATCGTAAGATGAGGTGGGACCCGAACAAGACAAAGTCTTATTCTCTAACTGATATCAAATAGATAATTGTCCAATAGGTAATTTAAGATGAGATATAACAGCTGAAGACCAGACAGTAGAACGATACTCGAAACAAGGTTAAATGAAAGAATTAAAACACTTCAGAACAGATTGATCACCAAAAATCTTAAAAGGCTATCTCAACAAGCTATTTCTTTATTCAATTAAAGAAGAAACAGACCGAATGCGTTTCTCAAAAAAAAAAAAAAAAAAAAAAAATTATATTAAGAATTACACCAAGAATTTTAACAACCCGTGTAAGAGTTAAAAACATGATCAATGGTGATATCTGAATGGCGAGGAGCCACTGTCCTCGACCTACTTACAATCATACTTTGAGTTTCTAGGGTTCAACTTCAAGGCCCATAATTACAATGTGTTTTGGATGCTGCATTTTTTAAAATTAATTTATAATATGAAAATGCGATATGAAAAAATTATACGTGGCATGAAAGCTCCATAATTCTTTAATTGTTCAATAAGTTACCCGTTTCTAAAAGTAATATTTGTTTCAAACAAAGCGGAGGTTTTAATTTGAGAGGTAACTTGCAAGGTGGTCTTTTTTATTATATAAAATGTACAGTTGACAGGATGAAAGCAGATGAGAAAGGAAGAAAGTTTTTTTTTCGCAGAAATAAAGGCAAGTTTTTTTCGGAAAAATTTCTATGAAGAAATAAAATTCATCTTGAAATAGAGTTTGAATTTTACGAGAACCTTTAAAGTTTGATAAAACTATAACAAAAATATTCAATATCTTCCGTTCAATAGTTATTACGAGGAGAATGTAGTAAAGGAGATGTGGAATTTCAAAATCCACCTTCCCCCTCTCTCTCTCTCTCTCTCTCTCTCTCTCTCTCTCTCTCTCTCTCTCTCTCTCTCTCTCTCTCTCTCTCTCTCTAGTGATATAAATTCACTATATCAGCTATAGATAAGATTGTGTTTTTGATATGAATTAAGTTGCAATAAGTGGAGAGATTAACTACGATTGGGCGTGTCGAGAATTGCTGTGGGTTGATAGTTGAACGAAAGAATAAAGGCGCTCCAATAATTACAGATATAACTCAGAGGTAGTCAGCTGAAGAGGTTTTCCGAGCAAGTATAGTTATGTATTGAAAGTGACTGTAGAGACTATTGCTAAAATGTCTTGTGAATCTATCTGGATGTTGTTAGTATATAATGCATATTCACCTTGTAATATTTAATTGTAATGTAATTAATAATCTATAAAATAAAGGCATACTGTTTAATTAAATAATCTCCACAAAAACTATTATTATTAATAATATTACATTAAGAACTGAATGACTCACCGAGCACTGCTTCACACAGTGAAGTCGGTAAAGTTGGCGAAGTTTCAACCTTAGTTTGAATATATTTAAGGAAGATTTGCGAATTACACATGAACAGTTATCTTTCATATGTGAAAGTAGCTGCATCATATCCGTAGGTATTACATTCATACTCCCAACATCAATTTTACAGTGAATAAAATAAACAGATAGTTTAAGAACAGAGGTGGTGGGCGGGGTCAGCTAAACACAGGAACTCTCCCGGCAGTAAGGGAGTAACAGGGTATATCTCCACCACAGCGCGAAGTGCACCGGGGACTCTTATGTTCAACAGCATTGATGGTGAAATAGGTGTAATCAGTATTAACAACATGGAAGCATTTAAAACAATGACCCTAATTATATTGCATGTTGCGTTCATAAACAAAAAGAGATTGTAAAAAATATCGGTAAAGAAATCTCTTGACAATACCAAGGGATGAATTTTCTATATCCCTAATAATTCATTTTATCTTAAATAAACTATTAAATTTACTTGAAAAGAGAAATGAGCAGAATGAGAAAAATTAAGATATGCATGAGATGAATTTAAAATTTGTGTTAATGTTAAATAAAAAAAAAATCTACATTTAATTAGATAGGCACCTATAAATTGCTATCCTCGGATGATAAAATGAAAAGATGTAGTAGAATTTAATTCTTTGAAAGAAAATTTGATACTAACATGAATATCAGTATAGTTTTGTATAAAACTTGGTATATGTCTTTCAAAAGAAACATGTAAAATGTATAGACTTAATGGTATTCAACTAAACTTATCCTTAATGAAATAAGCAATTATGTCGTTTATTGACGAAAATAACACATTTAATCATGTCTCCTGTAAAAGAAAATTATTGTAAACAAATATATCATAATGGAAGAGAAGGCTGCACTTTGATTTTGGGATTTGGACACTTAAATCCTGATAGTAAATATATGTACAAGAATTAACAGGAAAACTGGATGTCAATTTACATCTAACAGTAACACATGTTTTCAATATGACTTTATCAAAGGATCTAATCAGAATGATTAAAATCGACTTTAGCGTTGTCTTTGACTTGTTAAGCCATGGTCCTCTATATGGAGATTATCACTTAATTCAGTTTTCCATATTTTGCGGGTAGCTAAGCAACAATTCTTTGCTATAAACCTGAAGTTCAGTCCTTGACAAGATATTTGAGAATAAACTTCATTTTCTTTGCCTTTGGATGGGCAGATCATTTTTGAAAAACTGAAAATTTAATATGAATTAACAGAAGAATAAACTTTATATTATCTTTAAATAAAATAGATTATGGTATCTTCGTGAAATAATAACATTATCCGTTAAATCCACCAAAGGTATTATAACCAGCAAAACCTGCAAAGGACGGCTGTATTCACCTTAGCCAAAACCGTATCCGAAGGGTCATTAGCCATAGTTGCCGAAGCCACGAGGAATGCTTCAAAAGGGTTCCAGTTAATTCCTTCAGGACAAAAAGGCCATCGCCCAAAAGCCAACGCCTATTTGCCAAGGAAAATAATAAAATAGTGCCATGTGGAACCCAGTTGAAAGTTTGGTGAGCTAATCTCTCTTGGGGAGTACGAAGAGCATGCCCAAACCATCTACATCTACCCCTCAGCATGATATCATCCACATAAGGCACTAGGGTAACCTCTCTTATGGTGTCATTTCTTATCCTGTTTTGTAATTCAACTCCTAGATTGTTACCTGTCGACATTTTCAGGGGCGATGGAAAAAAAAAATTGGCCATAGAGGGAAGAACTGGGCAAAACCATATCGCAACTTCCCCGCTAAGATTTAGCAACCGTATAGCAGGTGATGAATCGTGCCATTAACCGTCCCGCCCCAACAGAGTCTTCTTCTACTACGACTAATATTCTTCATTGTATGCGTCAACACTTGGCCTGGGGAGGGACATCGGGATTCCTTCCGGGTTTCCAAACGAGTAGCACAAGCAAATAAACTACGCTCAGATGTTGAAGGTGATTGTGGATGTTCAAGTTTAGCCTTTGAGACATCAACAATCAAGAAGCGGACATTTTTAAAAGAAAAATACCAAACAATGCAGCTAAAGATTAATTCTCATGAATACTCATATTTCACAGAAAATTATTAGATTTTTTTTTTTTTTTTTTTTTTTTTTTTTTTTTTTTTTTTAATGATCTACCCACGAAAAAGGGTGGGGCCTTACAGTTGAAAAATGTGTATTCTCTTTCTCCATGAATATTTTGCAATTCAAAAATTTAAAGGTGTATGGAAAACAACAAACGATTCCCCCACAAAAAAATTAATATATAGTCAGACGGACGTGGAACTAAGTATGATCAGAAAATTCCTTTGTAACTGTGGGTCAGATGAGGAAGAGAAGGTATAAACAAACCACAAAGACGTAAATCGGAAGAACAGCAAATATCCTGGGGGTGGGAGTTGGGGGATGGAGGCTGTGGTCAGTAGACGATCGAAAAATCCGGGTGCTCTCTTTAAAGTTCAACCCTTTATTGTTTCCATGCTAATCAGACACCAACTCTTGATGTAAGGACGATTGCTTGAAATTCGAGAATCATTTCACAACAGAGATCTTTTTAGGTAATTCTTTGCAGAGGACCTGCCTTCCTTTAAATGTATGGTCTCAATAGACGGGGTTATACATTTTACACAATCAACGATGGAAGCATCAGTCTGCCTATTCATCATGATTATAGCAAGGCTAGTATCAAATACTGTGTAATATAAAGATAAAAATTAACTACATGCATTTCCGAAACTGTAATGTGTAGTAGCAAATTCTTTTCTCCTACAGAAAATATGGAATTCTTTACAACATATAAACACTTAAATTCACACACACTTGCACACATATATACGCACACACACACACACGCATATATATATATATATATATATATATATATATATATATATATATATATATATATATATATATATATATATATATATATATATATATATATATATATATATATATATATATATATATATATATATATATATATATATATATATATATATATATATACTGTATATATACAGTATACACATATATACATATATATATATATATATATATATATATATACATACATATATATATATATATATATATATATATATATATATATATATATATATATATATATATGTGTGTGTGTGTGTGTGTGTGTGTGTGTTTATATACTGTATATATGCTTGTGTGTGCGTATTTTTGTGTAAATGCAAAACTTACTTTAACAGTTCTAAAGAAATATGAGTAGGAAGTATGAATCATTACGATTATTAGCAAAACGGAAGAAGGACCGTTATCAAAACTGTAATGATCGAAGACGATGGCGCCCTGGGTATGGGTGGCGAGTGGGTGGCGGTGCTGAGAAAGTTTGCCAAATCTTGTAGCGTAGGTAATCACTGGGGTTTGCCCCGTTGACGCCATCGTTACGCAACTTAGGCGTCATTAAAACCCATTTTCTATTATAGAAATCCAGAAGAATATTACGCGTAAAACGCATAGAATTATAGGAGGTAAATGTCTTGCTTATACATTAAAGAGTAAGTCCAACTATTAATTTAGAACGATTTCAAACAATATAAAAAGAAACATCGAAGTCTAGTTTCAGAATAGAGATGGATGGCAACTCGCAACACGGGAACGTGCCTTGTATAATTAGAAATTGTTGACCAGCTAGTTTCCCAGAATCAACAGAAACAACAACAAACCTATTCACAATGAAAACGGTAAGATTAATATGATTTTCAATCTACCAAAGTTTGCACATTTTGCTAAAAATGAGCGTTATTGCTTGAACTATTTTTATTGCAAATTATTCTGATTCATCTTTGTTCTCTATATAGAAATATTATCAGAGCAGTTGGTCAACTTATTATTATTATTATTATTATTATTATTATTATTATTATTATTATTATTTGCTACAACCCTAGTTGAAAAAGCCGGATGCCATAAACCCAAAGACTCTAACAGGAAATAAACGCTCAGTGAGGAACGGAAATAAGGAAATAAATAATCAAGCGAGAAGTGATAAATAACAGATATAAAATATCTTAAGATCTATAACACGAAATTACTTATAACCGATTCCATGGATATCCTTTGCAGTGTTGCCCTTTTGGCGTTGGTGGTCATTTTCACCCTCCTGGAACTGACTGGAGCCCTTCCAGCACCTGAACCCAGCAGACGCCTCTTCTTTGGAGGTAGTCCCTATGGCTTTGGTGGCTATGGCTACAGACCTTTCGGATACGGCTTTGGATACAGTGGATACAGCAGTGGCTTTAGAGGATTTGGTGGCTATAGTAGTTTTGGTGCCTTTTACGGATAATCAACGGTCCTCCTAAACTACTTGATTTTTTAAAGACAAACTACTGTGCTATACTTCTAAAATTTATAAGATATATATTTTATTTTCTGTTAGAAATATGTATATATTATTCATGTCCTGACAGAGAGAATCAAATCAAGATTCACTTACAAATATACTTAATTGTCATGTAATTTATGTAGTTTACGAGGAATTGATGTTTCAATATTTGCAGAATATGAAAAATCCAATAAAGTTTTAGCCCTTATGTAGTTGCACCTGGTTAGCCAAGTCAAAGGCAGTGGTAAACATTTATTTAAATAAGTCCATGTTTTGGTCAAATGTAAAAGTCATCTTGTACATAAACAGCTTAATTGTAGTTGACACCTAATTCACCACCCCCTTCCCGAAGTATATTGGCAGCCAAGAAGTATTTATCATGAATTAAAGTACTTGCAAAAGGACTCTAAGATCAATAGCCCAACAACCTTAATCCCGTTTTAATCCCATCTACTCAAGAACAAGATTATATTATGAACAAAGTGGTAAGACTCAAAGACATAGTTTTCTTTCATGAAAAGAGCTTTATTTTTTAGAGATATCCACTATGAAGTATCATGAGTCCAAAAGAGACTGGCAGCATTTGACTCCACCCAATTTCCATATCCAGCTGTTGAGTCACCACAAATGACAAAAGCTATCTTGAGTGAGATAGATTTTGAAAGTTCGTCTTTTGAAGCAAACAATCAAAACTAAGACTTTTACTGTATGTGGATTATAATATAAAGCTACTACAATCTTAAGTCGTTTGGTAAAGCACTGGTTTAAATAAGCAGGTATGTATCCTTTAAAGGAAATTTCGGTTTTAAATAAAGGTAAACTTCCTTAACAATAGAATTATTAATCCTGCCTTACAAATGTATTATAGAAACATAGGAATGAAACTAAATATGGAGAAATATATTTCAAAACTCAATAGATCATTTGTGTAATTTGCGTTTCTTGTAATAAGAGTTATATATCTTTTATTGAAAACTGTATTTACTATGACAGTTTCTCGTGAAATGAGAACGAAGAAAAAAGTATAGATAATTTAGTGATACCCTAAATTAAAAGCATTGTATCATTTTTCTTGAGAAAGCATTTCCTCAACGATGCAGACATACACCAAAGCAATTGTTATTATATAAAGTCTATGAAGATGAAGGGTGGTCGTTTTGAATCTGTCTCCCCGAAAACTGTTTGCTGTGTGATTCGGTAATTTCATGAACTTTTGGGTTCAATTGTATTGATATTGAATCAGGTCTTTTCATAGTGTTATATACCTTCGAACCACTTAGAATAAAGGCAGAAACCCACTGGATATTTATGAGGAAGGAGGTGAAACTGGTAAATGCAAATAATACTGTCTTTTGCTATTTGATCACTATTGATACCATAAAGTTACTTAATTAAAATTGAAACTCAAAGCCAAAGACACACAAATATTAAAATTCTGTCATGTTCATCTCTGCTATCTCCAAGCAAAAAGTCTTCAAATTGACCACCATGCGTAAGGTAAAGTTTGTACTCGTCCGGTATTACTAATTCACTTAAACTGAGAGGGTTTGCAGGCGCAGAATATATCTGATTTCGCTTTCGTCGTACAATTTTTTCATGGCATCTGAAGTGGGCAATGCTGCCAGAGCAGCTTGAGAGCTATTTTCAATGCAAACATTAACAACTGATGACGGCACTTCAAAAGTTTCCTCTGCTTTACGTTTTACGCTTATTTTAATTTCAGCAACTTCCACATTTATGCCGACGCACCGTGTGAATGTCCATTTACTTCTTTCACTACTTCCTGGTTATTAGTATGAATACGCCCTTTACACTAATTTTTTGATTCACACCTCCAAAACTTGAGAGAAGGATCCTTTTTGCTACATTTGTCAAACACATACATATATCCGTTGTGTGAAAATTTTGGCTTGCCTCTATTATTTAAGATTTTTTCGGCCATTTAAGGTATGGGCTGTACAAGAAACTAAAGAAAAGCGTTTTCCAATATAAAAAGACTTGAATATCGTAACAAATAGTTTACTATTACAATTCTCAAATCAGACACGCCTTTGGTGTAATGAGATGATCACTAAACGAGACATTGGTGAAATTTTATGATACCTAAACAAGACTTGAATATCGTAATAACTGGTTTAATATTACATTTCTCAAATCAGACGAGCCTTTGGTGTAATGAGGGGATCACTAAACAAGACCCAAATTTGCGGAGGGTCCTTAAGTTTGTTTCTTGGCGCCAAAACAGCTCATCGCCAAAACAATGATTGCTAAACTGTCTATCGCCAAAATGGCGGCGCCAAAGAGTCGGCGCCAAATCGTCCTGTTCCGTGTATATATGTTACAGTCAATCTCTAAATCCAGACAATTTGTAAAGTGACTGATTATTTCAGGTTATTTGTGAACTGCCTAGTTCACCCAGTCATTTTATAAATCAGTTGAAAATTGCAGACAATTTACAAAGCGACTAAAATTTTGATAGATTTTCCTGGCATAATGACTGAAATGATCCTGTTATGGATCACAACTCTCCGACCCCGCCCGGCCGAGGAACGTGTGTGTGTTCTAAAATGCGACATTTTTTATATTAAATAATTTTTTATTTTTATAATTTAAACTAGAGTGGCACCGTAATGAACAGACAGAAAAACAAACCTGATTCTTGAGTAAAACTTTATTTTCTAAAACCCGAGGAACGAGATAATTACAAAATTAAAACTTAATTCTAAAATGTGACATTTTTATTATATCATTTAGTATTCTTACAATTTAAACCAGAGTGACACCGACTATTGCACTTGTGACCTTCTTTGTAACATTTACAGCGATTTGTTTGACACTGTTTCTTGCTTGCAGTACAGTTGCACTTAGCATAACCTTGACCACCAAACCTAGATGATTGCTGTACTGCCTGACGAAGTCCTATTTCCTTGTCTGCACTTACTTCATCAATACTAAACAGTTGATGGCTGCAGATATCAAATTGGCACCTACTATAGCGCCCCTTGAGTATCTCATCTCTCACGCCTATTTGATACATGTCATTTTCATTATGATCTAGGATAACACCGATAACATTTCGTGGATCACCTTTCCCTCGATCAA
>NC_090755.1:49839145-49851645 GCF_036898095.1 Palaemon carinicauda | reverse complement strand
GTATATATATACATGTATATATATATATATATATATATATATATATATATATATATATATATATATATATATATATATATATATATATATATATATATATATATATATATATAAAGTATTCACAGGATGTATCATTATAAGTATGTGTTGTGTATGTGTATTGATAAGTGTCAGTATATGTGGACGCATGAATGTGTATATCTGCATTTTTCCTATTTTCAAGGAATTAGTTCTTATATCTTTAGTAAAAAGTATAATCAATGCTATCAACAGTTGTACTACAATAAGAACTGTACTCTCAACGCATAGCATCTTAGATCTTTTCAGATATATAAGCTAAAATATGTTTCATTGGCTTTCCTGAGTCTTCATTCATTGAAACCTCAACGTCATTTCATTGAATTTCCTAGAATGTATTTACATCCACATCCAATAGAATGTGTCATTTTATACTTACAGTTTTCATGATGATGAGGAGATTTGCTACTTCTTCCTTGGCTGCTTCTGTAATTGTATGTCGGTGTTCTTTGCGACCTTCTATTTATGGGAGGATCGTTCCTCTGTACAGAGTTGCCAATGATCTATTGTGGAGTCGGATTCTGATGCTGTCCATAGCGTTGCAAGACTTGTAATCCGTTCACAACATACATTGACAGCTGCTATGTAATGTCATTTTTAATCATGATTTTTTCCCTCATCGATACTATCATTACAAAAAAAAAAAAAATAATAATTCTCATTGATTTATATGTCGGTATTTTCTGTGGCAATAAAAAAAATGGATTGGCCATGAGGGGAAGTGCTGGGCAAAACCATTTCGTAACTTCCCCGCTAAGATTTAGAACTGTACAGTAGGTGATGATTTGTGCCATTTAAACCCCCCCCCCCCCCCCCCCGCACTCCCTCCACACACAAAGAGTCTTATTCCACAACGAGTAGCATTATTTTTGTATGCGTCAACACTTGGCCTGGGGAGGGACATCGGGATTCCTTTGGGGTTTACAAATCCTGAACTCGTTTTAATGCTGCAAAATTACAGGTGTACAACAAGGGATTTTGACAGTGTATTGGCGGCGTCGTGATAAAGATTTCCACCACCCACATGTATGTTCTTTCACTTGGTGGGGGCCTAATCATCGTTAGATTCTTTGAAGCGTATATATATATATATATATATATATATATATATATATATATATATATATATATATATATATATATATATATATATATATACATATATATATATATATATATATATATATACATGTATATATATTTATATAAATATGTATATATATATATATATATATATATATATATATATATATATATATATATATATATATATATATATATATATATATATATATATATATATATATATATTATTACGACTAGCGAATTACATAAAATTTCCAAGCTGCTTATATTACATAATTCAATACACAATAGAAAAACTCCAAGCTCCAAGAATAATGCGGAACTTCCAGACAATAATAAATATGATCACTGAATATGTAAAAAGTCTCTTTACTTTACAATCAAACCATAACCGGGTGATTACTTTACTTTTAACGGGAACTATTCGTAAATCAGCCTCTTACTTTGGTTCTTAGTCATGGGTTACGAGCAAAGTTCTGAGGAAAAATATTGGTGATTGAAATAATATACATTACAAAAATAGATATATTCCATGAAAATTTAACAATTCAAAATTAACACCAAAACTAAATTAATCGAAATATTAAATCTGAATTAAACCTTAGACTAAGACAAAAAAATGATAAACTATAAAAGATTATACGATCACTTGTTTCACTGGAAATTAATTTTTTGAAAATATTTAATTTTTACAATTAATGAATAAATTAAACTTTCAGATATAAAAAATAAGTGTAAATTACACTTAACTGATACACTCACTTCCTTTGCCTCACACAAGATTACCGAACGGTTAAGGAAAAATAAATACACTTTACCACATAGAGCCGAAGAAATCATATAATTATCAGTTTTTATGCTGCCTAATTTTTTGTTTGCTTCTAATGTAATCCCGAAACTTGGAAGTAATACCCAAGCTTCCCAAAAGCCTTTACACTGTTAAGTTCCATGAAAATTTCTTTGATTGCCCCAAAGCTATAAAAGGCCTCTTGAATTGTATCATAACTACAACAAATTGGAATATTTCCTAAATAGAGAATTTTAACATATTTTATTGTGCCAGAACCAGAAAGTAAAGTATTACTGTTATCATTAATATCAATACAATTTTGTGCCAGTGCCGATAAATTGTGTGTAATAACACTGGACGAAAAAGTATTATTGGGAAAATAATTTATGTTGTCAAGGTTGTCAACAGAATTTTTCTTTTTTACGCAAGCAGGGGTCGTCAACGGTGTCTGGGGTTTCCCACCTGATCCAGGGGTACAGGGAACATTACGTTAGTCATTAATAATTTGGGGGGAGGGAAGGGGTAATAATAGTAATGAAAAAAAAAAAAAGTTAAAAAATAAGTATAATGGAAAGGAAATAATAAAACTGTCTCAAATCCCAAAGAAGACCACATTAACCTTTCGTGGAATTGATTTCTCCACAAATGACACCTGCAAGAGCTGCTTCCTAAATGTCCACTCCCTACCTGACCATAAAGTGATTGTACCGCAATGATTAGTGTGACTCAAGTATATGCTAAACCCGCTTGATGTGACTGGGAGCATTACAAGAATACAATCATACCCATTTTACTCAGAATGGCAGGCAAACCGGACAGATTGCCGAGAGTCCTATTTCTATGAAACCGGCTAACCCCTGTAATCCAGAGAACAAGTTTTTTGTTCGAGAAGAGTCCCACGTGCCAGTATGGGAATACTGGCACTCCTATGTGTACAAGCATTATCTGGTAGTTGGCAAGACCACCTCAGCTCCCACAATTGATTTTGAAAAAAAAAAAAAAAAAAAAAATCTCGTATATGATGTCCCCTAAAAAAATTGGGCAGTAAAATGGGTAAAGGTTTTGACAGCAAGGTTGGAGGCAGTTGATGAATATGAAGGAGAATGAAGGAGTTATAAGTAATAGAAATAGGATGAGAGAAATTTAGCATCAAACTGGGGAAAAAGAAAATTTCTTAATTCGAGAGCCCTCTTGCCCTCATCAAGCTTCCGCACGGGAATATGCTGTGCTTAAGATCAATGATTTCATCAAGGCAATCTCTCGTTAAGAGGGAATTCACACTTGAAGTTAAACTTAGTAATGAAGTCCTTAGATCTTACCCAAATATCTCAGTACTATGCGGAAATGGAAGCCATATTTGCCCTTAAACCAAGATTATCTAACAATACAAAGTATATTGAAGATCCTCCTATCAACAAATTCTCCGAAAAAAAAAAGAATCTCTTTACCTGCAGCGATATATATTTAAACGATTATCATAAACTACTATTCCCCATAAGAGCTGATAGGTTAATACAATCTACAAACATGAGAATGAACATCTTTCAATCATCTGCCTTTCCTCCAAATGAGGTTGTAATGAAAACAAGAATATGCTCTTATTTTTTTTTCTTTTTTTTTCTTTTAAAGAAATATATATATATATATATATATATATATATATATATATATATATATATATATATATATATATATATATATATATATATATATATATATATATATACTCTAAGTTACTATAAACAGTACTCCAAGTCACCACAATCAATATACATTGGAACATAGTCAGAGGAAAGGACCTCACTATGCTATACATTATGTTTTATGATTAAGGCAAGATTTATTATATTTGTTTTTTGTATATTGAATTATTAAGTTCATTATGATATAGCTTGTAATAACGGAAACAAATTAACCATAGATACTGAAATCCTGTATTCAAATGAATACGTTATCCGAATTATGGTTTCCAACTGGTTACAACCAAAAATATAAAGTATCAAAGTCCAACACTTAGTAATATATCGTAAGTTGAGGTGGGAGCCGAACATGTCAGAGTCTTATTCTCTAACTGATATCAAATAGGTAATTGTCCGATAAGTAAATTAGGAAGAGATTCAGCAGGTGAAGACCCAGACAGGCGAATAATACTCGAAGCAAGATAGAATGTAAGAATTTAAACACTTCTTCAGAACAGATTGATCACCAAAAATGTTAAAAGACTTCCTCAATTGTCCAATTTTTCTTGTAATCAAAGAAACAGCGAAAATGTGCTTCTCGAACGTGAATTTCCTGCGAAGAATTACACCCAGAATTTCCACAGTTGTTTAGAGTTAAAGAAACATTATCAATTCTGACTCCTAGACCAGAATGATGAAGAGCAACTGTCCTCGACCTGCTAACAATCATATTTTGAGTTTCTTATGGTTCAACTTCATGACCCATATTCACAATGTTATCAGATTGCTGCACTTTTGTTCAATATAGATTATAATATCAAAATGTAATATGATTAATAGATATACGTGGTATGAAAACTCCATAATTCTATACTTATTCAATAAGTTTATTCAGGTCTAAATGAAATACGTTTCAAACAAAGCTGAAGTTTTAATTTGCGATGTATCTAGTAAGGTGGTCTTTGTTGTTACTATATAAAAAGTACAGTAGTTAGGACGGAAGAAGATGAAAAAGGAAAAAAGGAAAAAGTGTTTTCGAAGAAATGAAAACAACCTTTTTTTCAGAGAAATTTCTATGAAGAAATAAAAAAGTTTCTTGAAATAGAGCTCTAATTTTACGAAAACCTTCAACGTTTGATAAAACTATCACACAAATATTCAATATCTTCCGTTCAATGGTTGCCAAAAGAAGAATATAGCAAGGGGAGAGGTGGAACTTCAAAATCCACCTTCTCTCTCTCTCTCTCTCTCTCTCTCTCTCTCTCTCTCTCTCTCTCTCTCTCTCTCTCTCTCTCTCTCTCTCTCTCAAGTTGTATAAATGCCCTATATCACCAAGAGATGAAAAACTATTGTAAACAAATATCTCACAATGGAAGAGAAGGCCCCATTTTCATTTTGAGCTTTAGACACTTATAACCTGTTGGTAAATATATTAACAGGAAGTAACTAGGAAACTGGGTGTCAGTTCCCATCTAACTGTAATATATGTTTACAATATGACTTCATCAAAGGATCTAATCAGAATGATTGAAATTGACTTCAGCCTTATCTTCGACTTGTAAAGCCATGGCCTCCTATACGGAGATTATCAATTGATTCACTTTTCAATATTGCATGGGTAATTAAGGAGCAAGTCTTTGCTATAAACCTGAAGTTTAGCCCTTGACAAGACATTTGAGAATGAGCTTCATTATTTTTGCCTTTGGATGGGCAGATAATTTTTGAAGAACTGAAAATATTGTAATGGATTTACTGGAGTATAAACTTTACATTATCGTTAAATAAAAAGAATTATTGTATCTTCATGAAATAATGTAATTATCCGTTAAATTAATCAAAGGTAGTATAACCACCAAAAGCTGCAAAGGGACTTCTGTATCCACCATAGCCAAGCCGTATCCGAAGGATCATTAGCCATAGTTGCCGAAGCCATAAGGACTGCTTCCAAAGGGCTTCAGTTAACTCCTTCAGGACAAAAAGGCCAACATCTACAAGGCAACATCTATTTTACAATGAAAATGATAAAATATATCAAAATGAAATTATTCTAATGACACTCTAGAGAGTCTAGAGGCATATGCAATTTAGAAGACTAAGTGTATTTACCGCAAGAATTATCATGAGAGTGTGTAATTGAGGTTCTGTACACTGGAAGATTATTCACAGAGCATTAAGAACGACCTTTGCCATGGCTGAATAAAACAGTCAGCATATACTGCATATGAATGTCATGTCTGGAGGATTTATTCAGCAGACTTTGAGAGAAGTATTCCTGGATCTGTATTTATACTGAATATTACCTCAAAGGAAAATTTCTCTACGATAGAAGAGTATTATATCCTCTACTTATTGATATACTGACATGAAATAACTTCAAAGTACTTTCATATACTTTAAAACATACCACGTAAACCATTTTGTTCCTCGAAATCTCATCATTTCTTTAGGTAACCACTTAGGCTCAAATTGAACTTACCGTTCTCATGAAGACTAAGATAAATAATCTCTTGTTAACCGACTCTGGAAAATGTACATACCTTACAATGGTGAACTTCTAATTAATGCCTGTGCCTATGAGGACACTTGCTAACATCCTATTTTGAAATTGGCTTGTAGGGTTGCGACATTTTCGTGTTAAGCAAATGGAAAAACTTCCACAGCTGATATTGATGGTTGGTACCTTTACCATTACTATCGAAAAAGATTTTTCGATACTAATGTAAAAACCTTTGTAAAATGTAATTCATTTACTGTCCCGCTGATGGGAAAAAAATTTCGATCTGCTACTCGCTGAAATAGAACAATTTCTTGTGTAACTGTGGGGAGGAGTGTGGGGTATCCCCCGTCTCAATCTGCTCTGCAGGAATTAGAGACAGACAGCTCGAAGCAATTCCAAGTTCTTGTCAACATTCTGTGCCCAAAAGAATTGTTTTTCGTCCAGTGAGACTGATTGTTGAGTGAGCCTTGGGGAAGGTTATCCAGGTCCGAATTATCGATGCAAAGGTTCGGGTTAACCCGATGTCTACTCTTGGGATTTTCAACGACAATGGAATGTGCGGATGAGAATGCTGCAAGATTGGAATAGCGATGGAAAGAAAACTGAAATGTTTTTTTTTTTTTTTTTTTTTTTTTTTTTCAGATTCAAACAAATAAAACTATGGTTTTACGAGGAATTTATAGCATGATTATACGGAAAGGAATAAGTGGGCCATAAAAAAATGCGATTGCAAACTAAATACTTTTAGGCACCTCAGAATCAAATGTATCGTGTAATGGAATATCAGATGAAGAAAAGGATAATTTTAGAGCAAAATTCTGCGTTAAACTATTGAATACAGTTGCTCAGAGTTGTATCGAATTCATGATAAATCTAAAAAATTTCACAATCCTATACATTCTTTTGTCTATAGGTCTACATGGTTGTCAGATCTAGGCTACTGTATAAACTTCGAGTAGGACCTTTTTTTTTTTTTTTTTTTTTTTTTTTTGTTCTCTAGCGCTTCTTATATTTTCAAATATAGAAAATGCTTCCTATTGCAAATCTCTTATTGCAATTCTTCCATACACTGAAATGTTTATCAAATTATCATAAGGTGAATCTGTGGCGTATTAAGCAAGTACTACTACTGATAATACTACCGACATAAAAATTAACATATATTGCTAGTGATAAAAAAGAGGATATAAAAATTCTGACAATCATACTAGTAATGGTAAATACTATCATTAATCTAAATGTTATTATTATTATTATTATTATCATTATTATTATTATTATTATTATTATTATTATTATTATTATTATTATTATTATTATTATTATTATTATTATTTAAACTTGAGCAATATATTCATCAACATCATTATCATTAAAGCTAACAGTGATAACAATCAACTTTAACGTGCACATCATTTGAAACTTACTTTACTTTGACAGCTGTTTTTCCAGTCCCTTACAGCAAAGGAACCGTACTCTCTACAGGACCTCGGCTGTCGTTTTACCTTGATCGTTCATAGTATTTAAAATTCCATATCACGTATTGTTCATTTACTATTAAATTGTTACTGTTATACGACTCATTGAAAATTTTTTATGAATAATGAGTCCGACACCGCCACCAGACCTACCCTCTCTTAGTATGTGAAAGAAGGTGTGTGTGGGGGTGTCATTTCAGCGATCTTTGCCTTGTCCAAGTTATTAATCTATGTTTCAGAAAAACCTAGTATGTCCAAATATTTCTTGTTAATCAATTCTCGAATTTGAATGGTTTTATTACCTACATATTGCATATTTACATAGCCACAGTTTATGACATCCTTGGTAAACATGATCAGTATTTTTCGCTAGTCTTTTCAATTCCAATTCATAAGCTTTGCAGTCTCTAGGATTTCCTATGTGGTCACTTGGTTTGTTTAACTTTGTGCAGTTAATACACTTTGACACTTGCAAATTACACTCCTTGGTGGATGCTTTCCTGAACATTTCCTGCAGACTTTATCATCAATCTTAGACTTGCAATCTTTTACAAAATGTCCATACCTCTGACAGTGGTAGCAGGTGATCACGTGGTACCTATCACGTATGTTATAAGTACCCCATCGTAACGAAACTTTGTCCCCGTTGTAATAAATAGTCCTCTGAACTTCAGGATCACATTTCAGCATATAGTGGGTGGTCCCACCTTAGGCATTTTTTTTTTTTTCAGAACTACACTTATCTTTTCTTTTATATTTTGGATTTGGTTCAGGCAACAATTTATTTGAATCAAAGCATTTACTTCATCTTCTTCATCTTTGTACTCATTGCCTATCATTATTTTTGGTTTTAGTTTTTCCGATTTTTTCGTTTCAGTGTCAGCAACCAAAGTCCGAATTCTGTTTGCCGCATCTTCTCTGATAATTTTGTTTGCAAAGTTTACAACAGCATTTCCATTCGTAGTTGACCTCGTGTTAAGAATAGGAATGTCTTTAAGTGCTTGTTCAACCTCGCTTTTTCTTTCAGTGATTTCAGTTGTATTTGTTGATTTCATTACCAAGGAAATTTTTTCTTAACTTTTTCACCAAATGTCGGTTTCTCCGGTTTTGGGTCCAGCAATGTTTGAAGTGTTGCCTTAATTGGTTACATATTTATAACAAGAATATCAACTTTCTCAATGAGGTCAGTAGTCTGGGCGGGATTTACTGCGTGCGCGCTAAGGTCCGCAAGTTTGTTTTCCAATTCAGCTATTTTCACGTCTTGTTCGCTCAAGGCCTCTTCTCTCATATTCACATCTTCCTTCAATTTTGATATATATAAATTGGCTTGTCAGTCTTCACCTAAGCAGGGTGGGCATAACAAATCCAGGTTCTTTCGTTCATTATCAGTGATGTCTGTCACTATATACACATTTCTTATGATAGAATCTATAGCAGTCACATCCTATTCATTTTTTCCGGTCTCCCTCCGTGGTTTTACATATGAAGAAGAAATAGTTAGGGACAGACATAGTGTACTGTTTCTTATCACTTAGGTTTCTCCATAAGGTTAACTGATATCTTTTCAATGATATACTAAGCGAGATAAAAAGGCTAAAATACGACTGAGGGCGAGTGTTGAACACGTCCACACCTTAGCAACTCTAGTGGTCAAAGCTCCCGTGAAGAGACTATTCATAGAAAATAATTAGGAGATTCCGAAAAAAAAAAAAAAAAAAAAAAAAAAAAAAAATTCCAGCAGTGTCCAGATTTTGGACGGATCTTTCTGATCTTTCAGTTGAATCGGTAGAACCTCAGAGACGTAAACATATAACAGATTCTTTTCTGATGAACCGGTTGACTTGAGTCTCAGTACATAATTTATTTATCTAATGTTATTGGTGATTTGAATAGGCTTCATTATTATTTATATTATGCCATTTATAGGTTTTTCATTACTTCGTTACGTTCTTCAATGAGCTGCTTTACCTGATGCAGCCCTTTGGGATGTATTGAAGCAATTTGCTTTTCAAGGTAGAGATATAGTTTAGCTAATAATAATAATAATAATAATAATAATAATAATAATAATAATAATAATAATAATAATAATAATAATAATAGAAGATGACTTTTGTGGAAGACATTTCTAAGCAGCATCATAACCATCCTCCATCTTGTGAACAGCATTAAAAGATGGAGCTGCTTGACCTCGTAGTACCTCATCAGAAAACAAAGGCTGATGTTTTACCATAAATTATAGTTTCAGATGTTGAAGGTGATTGTGGATGTTCACCTTTCAAGTATAACCCTTTAAAAACAATAAAGATATCTTACTACTATACTGCAGTTCTTTACAGTTAAACCAGGAAACAAATTATTTTCCTTCTGTATTAAGACAGATACCCAAAAATACTGCTGATGATTGTTTCGCGTGAATTATGTTATTTTCCTGAACATTTTTAGTTGAAAATGGTATTATTTTACTATTTTATTATGATCTACCCTTAAAAAATGGTGGGCCTTTCAGTCGAAAAATATGTATCCCCTTTCTCTATGGATGTCTTTTAGTTTACAATGACCAAATGATATTGTAATTTCCAAAAAGTTAAAACTGTATGAAAAACAACAAACGATTCGAAAACACAATGAGAAATACAGTAAAATGGATCACGAAAAAATAGTAAATAACAAAATTCAAATATATTTGTAATTCAGTTGAGCTAGAAAAGGAATAAACCAACTACAAAGTTAGATGTGCAATTGAACAGCATTTTTTATTGGGGAATCCACTTCAAATATACTGGGGGATGGGGCCGGTCATTGGTAGGGGGGTGGAGGGACAAAAAAATCCAGTTCCTCTACTGGAAGTTCAACCTTTACTATTTCCATGCTAAACAGGCACAAATTGCAACTCTTGATGTAAGGACATTGCCTGAAATTCCAGGATCATTTCTGAACAACAGAAATCTTACCCGTTCACCCACACTCGAGTTTGATATCCCTTAATTAATCTTCTTCTAATTAACTAACTTTTTGTTTAGTATTAGATACGAGACAATGGCTTGGGAATTTCTGCTTATGTCACATAATAATTCGTAAGATGGGAAATCCCTAACGTAGAAAAATAACTTTTTACGGATGGATTTTGGGCACAAACGTTGAATCGTGATAAACGGTAGCTAAATTCTGCAATTGTCCGTAGGACAGACACGCCTATGAATGCCGTAAGACAGACATGCCTATGAATGCCGTAGGACACATATGCCTACCCTCTGACGAGCCGGAGCGGCACCAAAGCCACCCATCATCCACCACTCGCTCGCTCCCCAACCAACGACTTCTTCAGCCACTCACTGCCACTCATCGGCCGCAGTTTTGCTACTACCACTCCAGATCAGGGCGCCCTATTTAACATGTACAGTACGTCATTTTTAGGGGAGGAGCCATGTACCAACCGTGTGTCACACGATCGTGCATAGTAACGACATTTCATTTTGTGTATATGTTATGCTTGTATCTTCGCTCTCCTCTCGAACTAATAAGAACCTGAAATAACATGTCTGTTTTTCTCACCGTTAATTGTTAACTGGTGCGGTGTTGGTTTGAACGTGAAATTGCCTATTATGTTTTATATGCCCTTTTTGCTTGGAGTCTTTGTATATAATAGCGAGTGTTCTGTAATAAAGTTACTCAGTTGCTTTCATCCTGCCTTCGAGTCACAACCTTCTCTTGGCCGTCACATTGGTGAACGGTGAAGTGGGGGAACATCCTCCATCTTCTGAACAGTATTAGTAATTATACAAGGAAGACTGTTCACTGCGCCAAAGATTTCTAGTTCAAGGAATAAAATGTATTGGAGCTGATTGACATCATGGTGATTGTGGATGTTCAAGCATAGCCTTTGAGAAATCAACAATCAAGATATCCTACTATAATTCTGTAGATCTTGAAAGTGAAACCAGGAAACGGAAGCGGTCATTTTTATAAGAAAAACACCAAAGAATGATGCTAAAGATTGTTTCTCTTGAATTCTCATAATTGATAGAACATTATTAGATTTATATAACTATTTTTTTTTTATTGATCTACCCACGAAAAAGGGTGGGACCTTTCAGTTGAAATATGTGTATTCTCTTTCTCCAAGGATATTTTGCAATTCAAAAATTTTAAGGTGTATGGGAAACAACAAACTATTCAAAAAAAAAAAAAGAAACAATGAAAATACAGTCAGATAGACGTGGAACAAAGTGTGATCAGAAAATTCCTTTGTAACTGTGGGTCAGTTGAGGATGAAAACAAACCACAAAGACGTAAATCGGAAGAACAGCAAATATCCTGGGGTTGGGGGATGGGTGGCTGTGGTCAGTAGACGATCGAAAAATCCGGTTGCTCTCTTTGAAGTTCAACCCTTTATTGTTTCCATGCTAATCAGACACCAACTCTTGATGTGAGGACAATTGCTTGAAATTCGAGAATCATTTCTAAACAACAAAAATCTTCTCACCCGGTCACCCACACTCGGTAATTATCTTCCAATGAGTATAATTTTTTTTTTCTTTTTTTTCAGCATTAGATAGGAGGCAATGGCCTTAGAACTTCTGCATCATGTCACATAATAATTCGTAAGAAAAAAAAATCCCAGACTTGAAAAAATATCTTTTTTAACGAAGGATTTCGGGAACTTGGAATCGTGGTTAACGGTTGTTGAATCATGCAAGACCGGTTTACGGAGGTTTATACCAGTTTTCCAGTGGCTACGCAAGGAATTCCCAGGTACAGCAAAGGCAATGACATGCGTTCTAAATTTGATATATACGTATTGAAAATAATCCTACCCATTGGATGAATTAAAATCTCCAATTATAATACTGGAGTTTGACTATCGTTGTCAGTTCTGAACACTTTTCAAT
>NC_090755.1:49779145-49831645 GCF_036898095.1 Palaemon carinicauda | reverse complement strand
ATGTATCTATTTCAAAGAATTAATTATTATCTTTTTAGACAAAAAAAAAAAAAAATAAAAGCATAATAAATACAATTAACAGCTGTGCTGCAACTAGAACTGTACTCTCAACGCAAATCATCTTAGATCTTTTAAGATATATAAACTGAAATATGTTTCATTGGTTTTCATGAGAGTTCACTCATTCAAAATTTACCGTCATTTCATCAAGTTTCTTAGAATGCTTTACCTCCACATCCAATAGAATGTGTCATTTTATACTTACAGTTTTCATGATGACGAGGAGATCTGCTACTTCTTCCTTCGATGACTCTGGAATTGTATGTCGATGTTCTTTGCGACCTTCTATTTATGGGAGGATCGTTCCTCTGTACAGAGTTGCCAATGATTTATTGTGGAGTCGGATACTGATGCTATCCATAGCGTAGCAAGACTTAAAATTCGTTCACAACATACATTGACAGTTGCTAAGTAATGTCATTTTTAATCATAATTTTTTCCCCATCGTTACTTTCATTACAAAAAAAAAAAAAAAAAAAAAAAAAAAAAAAAATTCTCATTGATTTATACATGTCGGTATTTTCAGTGGCAATAAAAAAAATGCATTGGCCATAAAGGGAAGTACTGGGCAAAACCATTTCGTAACTTCCCCGCTAAGATTTAGAACCGTATAGCGGGTGATGATTTGTGCCATTACCCCTCCCCTCCCCCCATCCACACACAGTCTTCTTCCACTACGAGTAGCATTTTTTATTGTATGCGTCAACACTTGGCGGGGGGAGGGGCATCGGGATTCCTTTACGGTTTCCAAATCCTGAACTCGTTTTAATGCTGCAAAATTACAGGTATACAACAAAAGATTTTGATAGTGTATATGCAGCGTCATGATAAAGATTTCCACCACCCAGAAATTGTTCAGATCATGATAAGATGTATGTTCCGTCACTTGGTGGGAGCCAAATTATCGTCAGATTGTTTGAAGTATTGTTTTTAAGTGAATGGAAGTGTCATTTAGAAGATCAGATGAGAGAAAATTAGACATTTCTAGGATTTCATGAAATATTGAATAAAGGTCAAGAAAACAGATGATTCCGGACGTAGTATGAGAAACTGGACGCTGGAAGAAAGGCTCAACTGTGACTCTTTATCAGAAGTATCTGTCCGTAGCAAAAACGCAAATAGTGAGTGAAAAATACTCGGAACATTGGATGATGCATTAAACCATTTTATGTTCTGCAGAGGATAAGAAATAGCCAAAGATGAGGCAGCCAGATGATTTATGTAAACCTTTGAATAATTTATAAGTGATTATGAAAAATAAAGTAAAGACGAAGAGAAAGAAATGGAATTGCAGGTGGTGATGTAAATGGTTATATTTAATCTTAAGCTCATAAGAGGTAAACTAAGATATAAATATATACATATATATATATATATATATATATATATATATATATATATATATATATATATATATATATATATATATATATATTACGATTAGCGAATTGTATAAAATTTCCAAGGTCCAAAACTCACCTGCTTATATTACATATTTTAATACACAATAGAAAAACTCCGAGCTCCGAGAATAATACAGAACTCCTAGACAATAATATATATGAACACTGAATATGAAAAAGTCTTTATACTTTACACTCAAAACAAAACTTTGTGATTACTTTACTTTCAACGGGAACTATTTTTAAATCAACATCTTACATTGGTTTTTAGTCATGGGATACGAGCAAAGCTCTGAGAAAAAATATTGGTGATCGAAATAATACACATTACAAAAATAGATATAATCCATGAAAATTTAACAATTTGGAATTAACACCAAAATTAATGAATCGAAATATTAAATCTGAATTAAACCTTAGACTAAGACAAAAATTGATACACTATAAAAGATTATACAATCACTTATTTCACTGGAAATTAATTTTTGAAAACATCTAATTTTGACAATTAACGAATAAATGAAACTTTCAGACATAGAAATTAAATGTGAATTACATTTAACGGGTACACTCACTTCCTTTGGCTCACACAAGATTACCGAAAGATTTAGCAAAAATAAATATACTTTATCACATAGAGCCCAAGAAATCATACAAATATCAATTTTTATGCTGCCTAATTTTTTGTTTGCTTTTAAAGTAATAACGAAACTTGGAAGTAATACCCAAGCTGCCCAAAAGCCTTTACACTATTAAGATCCATGAAAATTTCTTTGATATCCCCAAATCTATGAAAGGCCTCTTGAATTTTGTCATAACTATAACAAATTGGAATATTTCCTAAATAGAGAATTTTAACATATTCCATTGTGCCAGAACCAGAGAGTAAAGTATTACTGTTATCTTTATTTTAAATATAATTTTCTGCCAGCGCCGATAAATTGTCTGTAAGAACACTGGACGAAGAAGTATTGTTGGGGGAATCCTTTATGTTGCCAAGGTCGTCAACAGAATTTTTCTTTTTTACGCAAGCAGGGGTCGTCAATGGTGTCTGGGGGTTGCCACCTGATCCATGGGCACGGGGAATATTACGTTTACTCATTAATTTTTTGGGGGGAGGGAAGGGGTAATAATAATAATAAAAAAAACAATTAAAAAAAATAAGTAAAATGGAAAGGAAATAATAAGACTGCATCAAATCCCAAAGAAGACCATATTAACCTTTCATGGAATTGATTTCCCCACCAATGACACCTGCAAGAGCTGCTTCCCAAATATCCACTCCCTACCCTACCATAAAGTATAGTATCACAATGATTAGAGCGGCTCAAGTATATGCCAAACCCGATTGATAGGACTGGCAGCATTACAAGAATACAATTATCCCCGCTTTACTCAGAGAGGCAGGCAAATCGGTCAGAATGCTGAGAGTCCTATCTCTATGAAACCGGCCAACCCCTGGAATCCGAAGACCAAGTTTTTTGTTTGAGAATAGTCCCGCGTGCCAGTATGGGAATACTGACACTCCTAGGTGTCCAAGCATTATCGGGTAGTTGGCAAGACCACACCAGCTCCCACAATTGATTTTGGAAAAAAAAAAAAAAAAAAAAAAAAACAATCTCGGATATGATGTCCCCTAAAAAAATTTGGCAGTTAATTGGGTAAGGGTTTTGACAGCAAGGTTGGATACGGTTGATAAATATGAAGGATAATGAAACAATTATAAGTAATAGAAATAGGATGAGAGATATGTAGAGTCAAACTAAGGAAAAAGAAGAATCCCTAGTTCGAGAGCCCTCTTGCCGTCACCAAATCCTCTGCACGGGAATATACCGTGCTTAATCTCAATGATTTCATCAAGGCATAATCTTGTTAAGAGAGTATTCACATTTGAAGTCAAATTTTGTAATGGAGTCTTTAGATCTTCGCCAAATATCTCAGTACTATATGGGAATGGGAAGCCATGTTTGTCCTTACACCGAGATTATGTAACAATGCAAAGTGGATTGAAGATCCTCCTATCCACAAATTCTCCAAAAAAAGAATCTCTTTACTTACAGCGATATGTATTTAAACAATTATCATAAACTACTATTCCCCATAAGAGCAGATCGGTTGTTACAATCTACAAACATGGGAATGAACCGTTTATAACCACCTGTCTTTCCTTCAAATTCAGTCATAAAGAAAACAAAAATAAACTCTCATCTTTTCTTTTTTTTTTTTTTGTCAAAGAAATATACCTATACTCTAAGTTACCATATAAAGAACTCCGAGGCACTATAAACTATGTACATTGGAACATAGTCAGATGAAAGGACCTCACTATGCTATACAGTATATTGTATGATTAAAGTCAAATTTATTATATTTATATATATATATATATATATATATATATATATATATATATATATATATATATATATATATATATATATATATATATATATATATATATATATATATTGAATTATTGAATATATTATGATATAACCATACATACAGAAATCCTGTATTCAAATGAATACGTTTTTCGATTTATGGTTTCGAACTGGTTACAACTACATATATAAAGTCCAACGCTTAGTAATATATCGCAAGTTGAGGTGGGACCCGAACAAGACAAAATCGTATTCTCTAACTGATATAAAATAGGTAATTGTCCAATAAGTAGATTAGGGCGAGATTCAGCAGGTGAAGTGTAGACCGGAGAACAACTGTCGAAACAAGGTAGAATGAAAGAATTAGATTGATCACCGGAAATCATGGAAGGCTTTATCAATTTGCCAATTTTTCTTGTAATTGAAGAAACATCCCAAATGTGCTTCTCAAAAGTAAATTTCCTACAAAGAATTACACCCAGAATTTGAACAGAGTTGTTTAGAGTTAAATAAACATTAGCAATGCTGACTCTTAGACCTGAATGTTGATGAGCAACTGTCCTCGACCTACTTACAATCATAATTACAATTTAATTAGGTTGTTGCATTTCTATTTTTCAATATAATTTATAATACCGCAATGAGCTATGATTAGTAACTATACGTGGAACGAAAATCTCACAATTCTGTAATTGTTCAATAAGTTTACCGGGTCTAAATGTAACATAAGTTTCAAACAAAGCTGAAATTTTAATTTGCGAGGTAACTAGTAAGGTGGTCTTTGTTGTTCTTATGAAGAAATAAAAAATTTCTTGAAATAGAGCTTGAATTTTATGAAAACATTCAAAGTTTGATGAAACTAACAGAAATATTCAATATCTTCCGTTCAATAGGAGATGTGGAATTTCTAAATCCACATTCTCTCTCTCTCTCTCTCTCTCTCTCTCTCTCTCTCTCTCTCTCTCTCTCTCTCTCTCAAGTGATATAAATTCCCTATATCAGCTATAGATAAGATTGTGTTTTTGATATGAATTAAGTTGGAAGAAGTGGAGAGATTAACTACGATTGGGCGTGTCGAGAATTGCTGTGGGTTGATAGTTGAACGGAAGAATAAAGGCGCTCCAATAATTACAGATATAAGTCAGAGGTAGTCAGCTGAAGAGGTTTTCCGGGCAAGTATGGTTATGTATTAAAAGTGACTGTAGAGACTATTGCTAAAATGTCTTGTGAATCTAACTGGATGTTGTTATTATATAATGCATACTCACCTTATAATATTTAAATGTAATGTAATTATTAATCTATAAAACAAAGGTATACTATTGAATTCAATAATCTCCACAAATACCCATTAATTTATCATCAACATTACATTAAGAACTGAGAGACTCACCGAGCACTGTTTCACACAGTGAAGTCGGTGATAGTGTTGGCGAAATCTCTAACCTTGATTTACATATATTTAAGGAAGCTTTGCGAATGACACATTAATAGTTATCTCACATATGTGACAGTAGCTACATCACATACGTAGCTATAACATTCACCCTCCCAACTTCAAATTTACAGTGAATCAAAGAAAACAGATAGTTTAAGGAGAGATGGCATATGTGGGGGGGGGGGGAGATCAGCTTATCACGAGAACTCGTCGGGCAGTAAGGATGTGACAAGGTACATCTCCTCAGCGTAAAGTGTACCAGAGACTCTTAGCTTTAACAGCATTGATGGTTAAATAGAAGTAACCAGAAACAGAGACGAGAAATGACTAACAACAGGGAAGCATTAAACAAAATTATCCTAATTGTATTGGATGTTGCATTCAAGAACAAAGATTGAAAAAAGTAAGTGTAAAGAAATTTCCAGACAATATCAAGGGATGAAATTTTCATATCCCTTATAATTCATTTTATCTTGAATAAACTATTAACTTAATTGAAACGAGAAATTGGCTGAATAAGAAAAATTAAGAAATGCTTGAGATGAAATTAAAATTTGTGTTAATATTAGATAGAAAATTTACATTGAATTGGATAGGCACCTAAATATTGCTATCCTCTGATAATAAGCTGGAAAGATGTAGTAGAATTTAATTCTTTGAAAGGGAATTTTGATAGTAGCCTGAATATCAACATAGGAATGTATAAGACTTGGTGTATGTATTTCCAAAGAAATATGTAAAATATAGAGACTTAATTGTATTCGAGTAACCTGATCGTAATACAAATAAATAATAAATTCGGCATTTGACTAAAAAAAGACACTTTAATCCTGTCTCCTGGAAAATAAATTATTGTAAACAAATATATCATAATGGAAGAGAAGGCTCCACTTTCATTTTGAGCTCTGGACATTTATATCCTGGTGGCAAATATATTAACAGGAAGTAACTGGGAAACTGAGTGTCAGTTCCCATCTAACTGTAATATATGTTTACAATATGACTTTATCAAAGGATCTAATCAGAATGATTGAAATTGACTTCAGCATTATCTTCGACTTGTAAAGCCATGGCCTCCTATACGGAGATTATCAATTGATTCCCTTTTCAATATTGCATGGGTTGTTAAGGAGCAAGTCTTTGCTATAAACCTGAAGTTCAGCCCTTGACAAGACATTTGAGAATGAACTTCATTATCTTTGCCTTTGGATGGGCAGATAATTTTGGAAGAACTGAAAATCTTACAATGGATTTACTGGAGTATAAACTTTATGTTATCTTTAAATAAAAATAATTATTGTATCTTCATGAAATAATGTAATTTTCCGTTAAATTTATCAAAGGTAGTATAACCACCAAAACCTGCAAAGGACTGCTGTATCCACCATAGCCAAAGCCATACCCGAAGGATGATTAGCAATAGTTGTCGAATCCACGAAGTCTGCTTCCAAAGGGCTTCAGTTAACTCCTTCAGGACAAAAATGCCAACACCTACAAGGCAACCTCTATTTGCCAATAAAAAAGGTAAAAGAAATCAAATTGAAATTATTCCAATGACACTCTGGAGAGTCTAGAGGAATATACAACTTAAAAGACTAAGAGTATTAATCGTAGGAATTATCATGAGGCTGTGTAATTGACCTTCTTTTTACTGAACGATTATACACAGAGCATTTAAAACGACCTTTGCAGAGGCTGAATAAAACAGTCAGCATATGCTGCATATAAATGTCATGTCTGGGCGATTTATTCAGCGGACTTTGAGAGAAGTATTCCTGCATCTGTATTTATACTGAATATTACCCCAAAGGTAAATTTCTCTACGATAGAAATGTTCTATCCTCTACTTATCAATATACTGACATGAAATAACTTAAAATTACTTTCTAGTACTTTAAAACATAACACGTAAACCATTTTGTTCCTCGAAATCTTATCATTTCTTTAGATAACCACTTAGGCTCAAATTGAACTTACCGTTCTCATGAAGAATAAGATAAATAATCTCTTGTTAACCGACTCTGAAAAATGTACTTGCCATACAATGGCGAACTTCTAAATAATGTCTGTGCCTATCAGGACACTTGCTAATATCCTATTTTGAAATTGGCTTGTAGGGTTGCGACATTTTCGTGTTAAACAAATGGGAAAACTTCCGCTGCTGATATTGATGATTGGTACCTTTACCATTACTATTGAAAAAGATTTTTCGATACTAATGTAAAAACCTTTGTAAAATGTTATGTATTTACTGTCCCGTTGATGAAAAAAAATATCGATCTGATACTCGCTGAAATAGAACAATTTCTTGTGTAACTGTGAGGAAGAGTGTGGGGTATCCCCCATCTCGATCTGCTCTGCAGGAATTAGAAAAAGACAGCTCGAAGCAATTCCAAGTTCTTGTCAACATTCTGTGCCCAAAAGAATTCTTTTTCGTCCAGTGAGACTGATTGTTGCATGAGTCTGGGTGAAGGTTATCCAGGTCCGAATTATCGATGCAAAGGTTTGGGTTAACCCGATGTCTATTTTTGGGATTTTCAACGACAATGGAATGTCCAGATACGAATGCTGTAAGATTGGAATGGTAATGGGAAGAAAACTAGAATGTTTGTTCAGATTCGAACAAATAAAACTATGGTTTTACGAGGAATTTAGAGCATGATTATACGGAAAGGAATAAGTGGGCCATAAAAAAATGCGATCGTAAACTAAATACTTTTAGGCATCTCAGAATCAAATGTATCGTATAATGGAATATCAGGTGAAGAAAAGGATTATTTTAGATCAAAATTCTGCGTTAAACTATTTAATACAGTTGCTCGGATTTGTATCGAATTCCTAATAATTCTTCCATACTCTGAGATGTTTATAAAATTATCATCAGGTGGATCTGTGGCGCATTAAGTAAGTACTACTAATGATAATACTACTGATATGAAAATAAACATATTTTGCCAATGATAAAAAAGATAATATTAAAATTGTGACAATAATAGTAGTAATGATAAATATTATTATTATTATTATTATTATTATTATTATTATTATTATTATTATTATAACTTGAGCAATATATACATCAACATCATTATCATTAAAGCTAACAGTGATAACAATCAACTTCAACTTGCACATCATTTGAAATTTACCTTACTTTACTCTGACGGCTGCTTTTCCAGTCCCATACAGCAAGGGAACCGTACCCTCTACAAGACCTCCGCTGTCGTTTTACCTTGATCGGTCATAGTATTTAACGTTCCATATCACGTATTGTTTATTTGCTGTTAAATTGTCACTGTTATACGACTCATTGAATAAATTTTATGAATAATGAGCCCGACACCCCCACCAGACCCACCTCCTCTCGGTATGTGTTGGAAGGTGTGTGTGGGGGTGTCATTTCAGTTACCTTTGCCTTGTCCAAGTTATTGACCCGTGTTTCAGATAATGATAGTATGTCCAGATATTTCTCGTTTATCAATTCCAGAATTTGAATGGATTTATTACCTACATATTGTATATTTACATAGCCAGAGTTCATGACATCCTTGGTAACCATGATCAGTATTTTCTGCAAGTCTTTTCATTTCCAAGTCATAAGCTTTGCAGTCTCTCGAATTAACTATGTGGTCACTTGGTTTGTTTAACTTTGTATATATACACGGATACAGTTATACACATATATATTTGTACATATGTATATATATATATATATATATATATATATATATATATATATATATATATATATATATATATATATATATATATATATATATATATATATATATATATATATGTATATATATACATATATATATATACATATATATATATATATATATATATATATATATATATATATATATATATATATATATATATATATATGTATATATATATATATATATATATATATATATATATATATATATATATATATATATATATATATATATATATATATTTACAATTCAAAATAAAGTTTTCTGAGCCAAAGAATATAATAAAATATCTATTTTGTCATATTTGTTCACTGAATTGTATAAAACCCGTGTTAATTAATTCTATATAATCATTCCTGATATATGACCTAAGCAATATCCCTCCACCACGTAAGATTTGGGGAGGCTCTCAGGAAATGCAGAGTGAACGTTTAAACTATCAAGGTAAGATTTGAGACTCATTTTCCATATAATGATGGTGATCTTTGCTATCGGGAATATTTTGTTTATTCTTAGCACGGTCAAAAAATAACAGGTTATGAGTACCGTGACGTCATTTGTTTTTGGAATCAAAGTGTCCCACTCATGCAAAATTATCGTGTGCTACTTGTTTGAAGTAGGGTTGAATTCAGAATGTTTTGGCTATCCAAAATTTACGTCTGTACCAACCGTGTGACACACGATCGTACATAGTAACGACATTTCATTTTGTGGATATATTATACTTGTATCTTTGCTCTCCCCTTGCACTAACAAAAACCTGAAATAATGTGTCCTTTTTTCTCACTGTTAACTGTTAACCGGTGCGGTGTCGGTTGAACAGGAAATTTCCTGTTGCATTGAGTTTTTGTATATAAAGGCGAGTGTTCTGTAATGAAGTTACTCAGTTGTTTTCATCCTGCCTTTGAGTCATAACCTTCTCTCGGTTCGTCACATTGGTGATCTCGGAAGTCGACTCGCTCCTCCCGCCTTCCGCAACCCCTCGCCCCTCTGTCGTTGGTGCTATGGCGGACTCCACGGAAGTTGGCGCTGCTACTGCCCCATTGAAATGTTCATCATTCACCTGCGGAGAGGCGTTTGCTTGGTTTCAGCACGCAGAAGTTCAGTTTTGCATCAATGGCGTGACTCGCTCAACCACCAAAGCAGATTAGGTTTTCGCAGCGATACCCGAGGACACCTTCCCAGAAATATCCGACTGGCTTTGTGTACAAGGAGACACTCCAATAGCGTATGACGCCCTCAAAACATACCTTCCTCAGCAGTACTCGTCGTCGCCAGCCGCCCGTAAAGCACAGCTTTTCCAGCTCTCTCAACAACCCTTGGGGGACAAAACGGCTTCGCTCGCCCTCAGGGAAATGACCAGTATCGCTCGCCTGCAACCTGCCACAGACGGCTATCCTCGCTAGGTGAACCTACTTCGTGCCCTTTGGATACTCGGTTTACCGGAACTTGTACGCGCTGCTATACCCGATGTCGATAGTTTACTCATAAATGACTTAATGACCAAAGCCGACGCTCTTATGGACAGCCACTTCAAGACCTCCATCAACGCCTCCACTCCTGACAGAGAGGACGGCTATTCAACGTCAACCGAAGCTGACGTGAATGCCGTAGGACATACACGCCTACCCTGTGACATGCCTAAGCGGCGACAAAGACACCCACCACCCACCAATCGCTCGCGCCCCAACCAGCGAATTCTGCAGCCACTTTCTTCCTCCCATCCGCCACAGTTTTGCTACTACCACAACAGATTTGGAGCAACCGCGAAGAAATGTGCCAAGGATTGTCAGTGTCCAAAAAACGTGTAAGTAGGCCATCGCTCGTGGCGATGGCCTCCCGTGTTTCTATTCTTTTTTTTTTACATGATGCAGGAACGGGCGTGCGATTTTTAGTAAACATGGGTGCTTGTCGTTCTCTTTTGCCAAGGGAACTCTTCAGGACACGATGTAGTCTGTCTACGTCTGCCAATGTCCGCTTAGTAGCTGCCAACGGATCTATGATACCCACCTACGGTTACGAGATCCTCACATTATCGTTTGGAAACGGTAAATTTGATTAGAAGTTTCTCGTTGCTGACATCATATCGCCAATCCTCGGTGTGGATTTCCTCTCTCATTTCAACCTTCTGGTCGATGTCGCCCACCGATGATTGGTCAACGCAGACTCGTAATTGTCGAGACCTCTTCAACCCACCCCCTCCAACCTCACTCTCCACATCAGAGCACCCACAGATGCCTACGCCCACCTCCTCACGTCTTACCTGGAAGTTTTCCGTCCAGAACTTTGCCAAACGCCACGCACGGTATTTATCATCATATCAAGACGACAGGACCCCCATTCTTCGTAAAATTCTGACGTATGGCACTGGAACGATTTGCAGCAGCCAAACAGACGTTCGCCGAAATGGAGGAAATGGCCCTTTGCCAAAAGGCCTCCAGTCCATGGTCGTCACCCTTACACATCGTTCTGAAGAAAGACGGCTCCCTCCGTCCGTGCGGGGATTACAGGCGCCTGAACATCCAAGCAAAACTGGATCACTTCCCCCCCCCCCAAACATCGCTAACATGACTTCCTACCTGCACAAACCGAAGGTTTTCTCCACGTGCGACATCCTGAAGGGGTATTATCAGGTGACTATGAACCCAGAAGACATCCCCAAGACCGCCATGACCACTCTGTTTGGTACATACACCTTTAATTACTCCTGTTTTAGCCTTCATAATGCTGGGGCCACTTTTCAGCGTCTCATGGATAGCATCTTAGGGGGCCTCCCCTTCTCTCTATGTAATGTGAATGACATACCTGTGTTCTCTTCCTCAAAAGAGGAACATCTCCGTCACCTGTGCATCGTGCTGGACCACCTGCAACAAAACGGCCTCGTTGTCCGGTACGACAAGTGTACCTTTGGCGCCAACAAAGTGTCGTTCTTAGGCACCGCATCACTCCTGAAGGAGTCCATCCCCTCCCTGAGAAGGTAGCAGCCATTCAGAGCTTCCCTGGGTCCTCCTGGGATTAAGGACCACTCCTAAAGACGCCCTCGACGTCTCATCAGCTGAAATGGTGTATGACGACCCGTTGGTCGTCCCTGCCGAATTTTTTCCTTCTGCAACCTCCTCCGACAATTTCCAGTGCATACGTCACATCGTGGAATAATCTACTCCATACCCCTGACTTACAAGGCCCTAGCAAAGCATCACATACCGACAGACTTGCACTCTGCAACACACATCTTCCTACGCAACGACACTAGCAAGCCATCAGTAACGCCCCCTTACATGGGCCCTTTCCTTGTGATCCGACGTAATCCGAAAGCATTCCTACTAAACATTCGTGGCAAAGAAGAGTAGGTCTCCATTGATCGTCTAAAACCAGCTTATCTCCTGCCAGATGACCCACCTACAGTTCGCCTCTCTAGATCAGGGCGCCCTATTTAACATGTATAGTATGTCATTTTTAGGGAGGGGGAACCATGTACCAACCGTGTGTCACACGATCGTACATAGTAACGATATTTCATTTTGTGTATATATTATGCTAATATCTTCGCTCTCCCCTCGCACTAACAAATACCTGAAATAACGTGTCTGTTTTTTCATTGTTAACTGTTAATCGGCGCGGTGTCGGTTGAACAGGAAATTTATTTCCTGTTGCATTCAGTTTTTGTATATATAGGTGAGATGTTCTGTAATAAAGTTACTCATTGCTTTCATCCTGCCTTCGAGTCACAATCTTCTCTCGGCTCATCAAACGTCTATGGAAAATCACTGATTCCTTATCATAACTGATGAGTATTAATTGAGTGAATTTATGATAAAAGGATAGATTTTCCTTAAAGACCAGGTCTAACGTTCAGGTCGTTATGTTGTTAGATTTTATAGGCCTATTGTAACAACAATTTCGTTTCTTGTTCAATCAAACTGAATTCTACAAAGTGTTACCTTCCAATGCAGAGGTTATGTTTTAAGCATTTGTGGCAGTAGGATGTGTCAGTCCATTCACAAGGGAATATATCAAAATAATTCTTGAATATACGATATCTTTCAAACATACCCAAACTGAGTAGACAGGTTTGTCCATTTCTCCTATAATTTATAAACAATTGACCCGTTTTAATGTAAAGGATATTAATTATGTTCTGTTCGTACAGTAAATGTCAAGAAACCTAACACAAAGAATAAGTCTAGTTAAGAAAAATCAATATAATACGTTTAAGTGTGAATGAGCAACAGAGAACACACTTAACTTCGGCAGTATTGTTATTACCACGATAAGGTGCTGAACTCACTAAAATCTTTAGAAGCCAGGGGACCATTGAAATGTCAAAACTAGAAACAAACATCTTTTTTTTTTTTTATTTACTTGTTATATATTATATTGCTTTATTTGCTTTGTATTAAGAATGCTAGTTGAATGTATGAAGATTTTTCTAAGAGTAACAGACTATGCACCACATATTGACACGGAAAAAATAAACAAGTTCATCGTAAATAAAAAAAGGTATAGATTATGAATGGTATGAGAGTTAAGATTTCTAAAAAAGAAGTCTTTTAATATTTTTGAGAATAGTAAGAATTTTGTAATCAAATCAATAATTTCCTAAAGCGATTTGCTGAAAGTTTCAAATAATATCGCCTGCATACTAACATATTAAAAAGAAAAAAAAAAAAAAGCCTTGAACCATTATTCAAAAATAATAGACAAATGAATGGATATTAGACGTTTACACCATTCAAGATTCTTAAGGGTTAAACGACCCCAAGGTTTGTTCTCGACCGACAGAGACAAAGGACAGGTCATTGCCTTTTATAGCACAGTGTCTTAGACACAGATTGTATTTATGTATGATTGACATCAAGTCCCCTCTCCACCCAAGATAGGACCAAAGAAGGCCAGGCAATTGTTTAGGAATCAGCAGGTAGACCTAGAGTCCCCCGAAGCAGACAAGTCTCTCGTTCCAAAGGCCTTTGAGGTAAGGGCCACTAAAACAATTTATCGTGATTTGAAACCCGTGATAATTGACAATCAATGAAGTTTTCAGTATGCCTTTAGCTATTCTGATGACTTCGTTAGCGATAGGTCTCTTCATTGAGACGGTGTATATTATTTTTTGTGATTGAGAAACACTCAATAATATTTATATTGTATTAAGAGGTATTTGAATAAGAAAATGTTTTTGTTAATTATATAAAAATATATTTATTAAAGCGGTTTAGTATTTTCTAATCGTAGACGTAAGGGACAGAGTAAAAACATATGTGATGTCTATCAACCGTAAAATCCTCCAAATCCACCGTAGCTGCCACCAAAACCTCCAAATCCACCTCCATATCCTCCTCCATATCCGCCGTAGCCAAAGCCAAAACCATGTGGTCTGTAGCCATAGCCGCCGAATCCATAGGGACTACCTCCAAAGAAATGTCGTCTGCTGGGTTCAGGAGCTGGAAGGGCTCCAGTCAGTTCCATGAGGGCGAAAAGGGCCACTAACAATAGGACTGCAACACTGATCTGCAAAAGAATATAAAAATTAAGTCACATAAAAAGAAAAAAATTCACAAAATCCTGAACTTGGGAAAGTTGCGTAAAAGTTAATGTGTATTGAGATTGAAAATGAATTCGGGTGAAGAGAAAAGGAAAGACTGAAGAAAATGCTTAGTATGTCTGAGTATATATATATATATATATATATATATATATATATATATATATATATATATATATATATATATATATATATATATATATATATATATATATATATATATATATATGTATATTATTCACAGAATGTATCATTATAAGTATGTGTTGTGTATGTGCGTATTTATAAGTCCTAGTATGCATGGACGCATGAATGTGTATATCTGCATTTTTTTTATTTTCAAAGAATTAGTTATTATATTTTTAGTAAAAAGTATAATCAATGCTATCAAAAGTTGTACTACAATTAGAACTGTGCTTTCAACGTATAGAATATTCGATCTTTTCAGATATATAAGCTAAAATATGTTTCATTGGTTTTCACGAGTCTTCACTCATTGAAATCTGAACGTTATTTCACCAGGTTTCTTAGAATGAATTAACGTCGATATTCAATACAAAATGTCATTTCATACTTACAGTTTTCATGATGATGAGGAGATCTGGTACTTCTTCCTTGGCTGATTTTGGAATTGTGTGACTCTGTGACACTGTGTTCTTTGTGACCTTCTATTTATGGGAGGATCGTTTCTCTGTACAGAGTTGCCAATGATCAATTGTGGAGTCGGATTCTGATGCTGTCCATAGCGTAGCAGGACTTGAAAAACGTTCACAACCTACATTGACAGCTGCTATGTAATGTAGGTTTTTTCATCATTTTTTTATTCATTTTACTTTCATTACAAAAAAAAATTCTCATTGATTTATAAGTGTCAGTATTTTCAGTGGCAATAAAAAAGAATGCATTGGCCATAAAGGGAAGTACTGGGCAAAACCATTTCGTAACTTCCCCGGTAAGATTTAGGAACCGTATAGCGGGTGATGATTCGTGCCATTACCCCTCCCCTCCCCCCCTCCACACACAGTCTTCTTCCACTACGAGTAGCATTTTTTATTGTATGCGTCAACACTTTGGGGTTTCCAAATCCTGAACTCGTTTTAATGCTGCAAAATTACAGGTATACAACAAGGGATTTTGATAGTGTGTTTGCGGCGAAGTGATAAAGGTTTCCACCACCCAGAAATTGTTCAGATCATAATAAGATGTATGTTCCGTTAATTGGTGGGAGCCACATCATCGTTAAATTGTTGGAAGTGTTGTTTCTAAGTGAATGGAAGGGTCATTTAGAAGATTAGATGAGAGAGAATTAGACATTTCTAGGAATATATGAAATATTGAATAAAGGTCAAGAAAAACAGATGATTCCGGTCGTAGTATGAGAAACTGGACGCTGGAAGAAAGGCTCAACTGTGACTCTTTATCAGAAGTATCTGTCCGTAGCAAAAACGCAAATAGTGAGTGAAAAATACTCGGAACATTGGATGATGCATTAAACCATTTCATGTCTTCCAGAGGATAAGAAATAGCCAAAGATGAGGCAACCAGATGATTTATGTAAACATTTGAATAATTGATAATTGATTATGAAAAATGATGTAAGGACGAAGAGAAAAAATGAAATTGCAAGTGGTGATGTTAATGGTTATATTTAATCTCAAGCTCATAAGAGGTATATATATATATATATATATATATATATATATATATATATATATATATATATATATATATATATATATATATATATATATATATATATATATATATTACTACGACTAGCCAATTACATAAGATTCCTGAAACCTAAAACTCACCTGCTTATACTACATAATTTAATATATAATAGAAAAACTCCGAGCTCCGAGAATAATACGCTACTCCGAGACAATAATATATATAAACACTGAATATGTAAAAAGCGTCTTTATTTTACACTAAAATCAAAACTAGGTGATTATTTTACTTTCAATGGAAACTATTCTTAAATTAAGTCAAATTCAAAATGTGCTTGTAAGTGCAGCGAGAATAAAATCCAAAATGTGGAAAACCTGGAATACGGAAGCGTCAGTACAATGAATTGTATTCACTAATATTTGATAGTGTGGCTATGCCAAATCCTCATCACTAATAACTTTGGTATGATTCCCAGTATTGTTATGATAACGTGTTTTATTATGTTACATCTTTGTTGTCTGGATGTTCTGTATTTCCTTCACACCCCTGCTCAGTGACTAGATTTTTTATTTCCTCCCCAGTGTTCCTTCATTTTCAAGCAATTTCTGTTCCAACATATCATTGTCATCTCCATTTTGTTTTCTTTTTTTTTCTCTCTCTCTCCCGCTCTTTTTGTTTGCTAATATGTATGGTATCATCATTGCTAAGCATTAATTCTAATGTGACTTTATTACCCAAACCTTAGATCTCTGTGGTCAACCTGCTAATTGATGTTTATAATATATCACTGATTTATTGCATTTCTCATCTTTTTTTTTGTTTTTTGTACCGATGTCAAAAGTGTAAGATCACTGTACCCTTATTGTAACTCTGTATATGGCTTCTGCTGAAATAAAGATTATTATTATTATTATTATTATTATTATTATTATTATTATTATTATTATTATTATTATTATTATTATTATTATTATTATTATTATTAAATTAATATCTTACTTTGGTTCTCAGTCATGGGATACGAGCAAAGTTCTGAGAAAAAATATTGGTGATTGAAATAATACACATTACATAAATAGATATATTTCATAAAATTTTAATAATTCAAAATTAACACCAAAACTGAATTAATCGAAATATTAAATTTTAATTAAACCTTAGACTAAGACAAAAAATGATGAACTATAAAAGATTATACAATCACTTGTTTCACGGGGAAATTTTTGAAAATATTCAATTTTGATAATCAATGAATAAATGAAACTTTCAGACAGAAAATAAATGTGAATTACATTTAACTGATACACTCACTTCCTTTGGCTCACACAAGATTACCGAACGGTTAAGCAAAAATAAATACACTTTACCACATAGACCCAAAGAAATTATACAATTATCAATTTTTATGCTGCCTACTTTTTTGTTTGCTTCTAAAGTAATCTCGAAACTTGGAAGTAATACCCAAGCTTCCCAAAAGCCTTTACACTAATAAGTTCCATGAAAAGTTTTTTGATTGCCCCAAAACTATAAAAGACCTCTTGAATTGTATCATAACTATAACAAATTGGAATATTTCCTAAATAGGGAATTTTATCATATTTTAATGTGCCAGAACCAGAAAGTAAAGTATTACTGTTATCCTTACCATAAATACAAATTTTCTGCTAGTGCCGATAATTTGTGTGTAATAACACTGGACAAAAAAGTATTGTTGGGAAAATAATTTATGTTGTCAAGGTTGTCAACTGAATTTTTCTTTTTTAGGTAAGCAGAGGTCGTCAACGGTGTCTGGGGAGGGAAGGGGTAATAATAGTAATGAAAAAAAAAAAATGGAAAAAAATAAGTATAATGGAAAGGAAATAATAAGACTGCCTGAAATACCAATGAAGACGACATTAACCTTTCATGGAATCGATTTCTGCACCAATGACACCTGCAAGAGCTGCTTCTCAAATATCCACTCCCTACCCTATCACAAAGGGATGGTACAACTATGATTAGAGTGACTTAAGTATATGCTAAACCCGCTTGATGTGACTGGGAGCATTACAAGAATACAATCATACCCACTTTACTCAGAGTGGCAGACAAACCGGACAGATTGCCTAGAGTCCTATTTCTATGAAACCGGCCAACCCCTGGAATCCAAAGGACACGTTTTTTGTTCGAAAAGAGTCCCGCATGCCAGTATGGGAATACTGGCACTGCCAGGTGTCCAAGCATTATCGGGTAGTTGGTAAGACCACCGCAGCTCCCACAATTGATTTTGAAAAAAAAAAAAAAAATCATGGATATGAAGTTCCCTAAAAAAATTGGGCAGTAAAATGGGTAGGGGTTTTGACAGCAAGGTTGGAGGCAGTTGATGAATATGAAGTAGAATGAAGCAATTATAAATAATAGAAATAGGATGAGAGAAATTTAGCATCAAACTGGGGAAAAGAAAATTTCTCAATCAAGATGCACTGGAATATGCTGTGCTTAAGATCAATGAATTCATCGAGGCATTCTCTCGTTAAGAGGGTATTCACACTTGATGTTAAACTTAGTAATGGAGTCCTTAGATCTTCCCCAAATATCTCAGTACTATGCGGAAATGGAAGCCATATTTGCCCTTGAAATGGATTTTGAGCGAAGCGAAAAATCTATTTTTAGGTGAGGTAGCCATGTCGTCCTGATGGAAGTTCCTAAAAGGTAGCTTCCTAGGGTACATTTGACTACAGTGATATGCCCTGAGAATTTTACCTTAAGGTATCCAGAATTCTAACTCCTGGAGCGAATATCCCTAAAAAATCTCACAGTGATATCGCATAATATCAGAGGACGTATTCTTGACACGTCACATAGCTATCTTCACCCCAAACAGTATTAATGCTTCGAGGGGTTACAGTGACAAGAATCTGAAACGAGAATGAAAAGAGAGCCGCTCATAAGGCATCTCTCCTATTCCGTTTCCAGTGTGTATCTGATGAAGGAGGTAGCGCCCTCTTTATTCCTTGTAGCGATATACGAGGTGCTACAGATACTGTATTATAGGGAGGGGTCGATAAGCCCTTTTACAATAAAAGGAAGGGCGGGTCCATCTTGACGACATGGCTACCTCAGCCAAAAATAGATTTTTCGCTTCGCTCAAAATCCGTTTCTTGGGCTCAGGCCATGTCGTCCTGATGGAAGTTTACCAGAGCATTACTGTATCTGTGGATTCTCAACCAGTGCCGTACTCTCAAGAAAACATTTTCCTGGTCCGTCTAGACCTAGAGACCCATGATGTTACCGTCATACGTCATTTCCTCTAAGCATGAACTATGTTAGTGCTTCCTGCCCCCTACAGGGAAGAGTCGTACTAGACTGTGGAAAAAGTCTCGAGGAGTACATAATAACTATTTATTACAAAATGACAAGCTTGTATAGTGGTCTCGCCCTATACATTATAAAGCAAAGTTTGTATAAGAGTCAGCAATGTCAGTATGAATTTCTGACATATTCCCCAAAGTGACTACTCTTATTAACTATTGGATAACAGTTGTATCCACATAGGAACAAATTTTGCATCTCTACCACCATCCCCTTAGGGTACAACGTCAACCCTTCCTAAGGAAGGGTTAAAGTGAGTGGACTTTTGCTTGAAACAGGGAACAATCTTAAAAGACATACCATGATAAAAATATCCATATTTTAATCTTAATGCTCAGTACATTTCTAATAAAATGAGTGTGGGCGAATATGAACTAGTTTATTAAAATTTAATAAACATAGATATCAGATCAACATTTATAAAATTTATTAAATGTGGATGATATCCGTTAAAGCATAAAGAAAACAGTCAACAGAAAATATTGTTTCCTCTACCAGGAAACAGATTTGCCCCTTTAATTGAATTATCAATAATAATGATACAGTCTGTATACTGTTTATTTACACTAGCGTAAGAAACACTTGGCACAAGTATCAACGTCAATGGAACAGTTCGTAAGGACACTTTCGTGGCCTATCGCTCAGTGTGTAGTAACATACAGTGACTACACACCCACCCTCTTAATTAATCGTCCCAAATTAATTACACTGTTCCTTGCAGATTTAAAACAGAAGGTTAAACAATTCTACATGCTGCTACCACAGACCTCTTGAGTTGCTTCGCATAGTGTATAAAGAACACCTTGGATAACTACCAGCCGGTGTACGAACAAGGATGTTCAAAGTCCATATAATCAAAGAAACTTTATGGAGGAGGCAACTTTCCTCGGATCATGACTAGCGGGTGTACTGTCTGGATCCGTTCTGCGAATAACACGGGTGATTTTCGCCCTTAGTTATAGATAACTTTAAACCCAGGGTTTCTCTTCTGAACAGCTGTCCTCCCATAAAGTCTGAAGTTCTATGAAGATAGACCTTTAGGCACTCCACTGGACATAGAGATGCATCTTCTCTCAGAGGGCAGATTCTCTAGGGACCCCACCTGTTGGTGGGTAGCTTGTTCTTGGTAAGAAACGTTGGGTCTGGAAATAGATTCAGTTCTCCCTCCAAGAACTGGACGTGGCCTTCCTCTCTAGAGAGAGCCACTATTTCTCTAACTCTGGCCCCCAAAGCGAGTACAAGTAGAAATATGACTTTTAATTCAAAACCCTCTAAGCGCATTCCTCATTGTTCATTATTTATCCACAATGAAGAATTTTATCTAATGACCAAGCAAAGGGTCTTTGGAGGCGCTGAAGGGCTAAGCCTCATAATGTCTTCTGGCTTCCTTCAAAAGTCTAAACTGACTTTTAACACCGAATCTTTTTTCTCATCACTAAGGAGAGAAAATTATGAGATGTAGGCTCCATGTTTTCTGTGATGAAGCGAAGACAGTCAACTTCTGTACTCGCTGAGACAGGGATGGATCCGTTAGCGGTACGAATTTTAGTCATAGTTCCAATGCCAGAGGGAACCACACGCTATTTGGCCACTTGTGGGCTACTATTGCTGCTTTCCCTTTGAAGGATCTCAGCTTGTCGAGGACCTTCCAAAAGGAGGTTGTGCGGAGGGAACAGATAAATACTGGACCATCTGTTCCAGTCTAGGGACATAGCGTCCACTGCCTCCGCTAGCGGATCCTCGTATGGGGACACGTGACAATCTATTTTCTTGTTGTCTTTCGTCGCAAAGTGGTCTATCTGCAGGCATCTCACTATCACCTCGCTGTCTAGAACCAGTCTTATGTGGGTCGAGTGGCGAGGAGATACTTTCTTTAGTATCAGAAGTACTGCCATGGCTTCTAGAAAGTTGATTTGAAACGACTTGAAAAGATTGGACCAAGCTCCTTGGACTTTCTTCTAATGAGAGTCAGTAGTAGTCTTATTAGATCTCTTCGCGCGTTTGATGCATATTTTCTCCAGACTCCTGTTGCATCCTTTAGCTGTGATCTTAGCACTGGATCTGTTATCGAAGCAAACTGTAGAGAGCCCAGCACTCTCTCCTGTTCGCGTCTTGATATCCGTTTGGATTTCAATAGTCTCTTGACAGATCCTGCTATTTCTTTCCTCTTCTTCCCAGGAATGGAAAGTCGATGTGACTCCAAATTCCAGTGGATTCCCAACCACTGAAATTTTTGAGCTGGAGAAAGTCGAGACTTTTTTATGTTGATCTTGAATCCCAGATGTTCCAGGAACTGGATCACTATCTTAGAAGCTTGCATGCATTCTGTCCTGGATGCTGCCCACACCAGCCAGTCGTCCAAGTAAGCTATTACTTGGACCCCCTTTAGGCGCAATTGATAGACGGTTGTGTTCACGAGTTTTGTGAAAATCCTTGGGGCTATGTTTAGCCAGAAAGGCATGGCTCTGAGGGCGTAAAGTTTTCTATGTAACTTGAAGCCTAGGTAGGAGGAGAGGTGACGATTAATTGGAACGTGCCAATAAGCATCAGACAAGTCAATAGAAACAGCATATGCCCTTTTGGGCAGTAGGGTCCTTATGTGTTGAAGTGTGAGCATTCTGAACTTGTAGTTCACTATGAACTTGTTGAGTGGCAACAAGTCTAGAATGACTCTTAATTTTTCTGAGTCCTTCTTTGGAACACAAAACAGCCTTCCTTGGAATTTGATGGACTTAACTTTCTGGATTACTCTTTTGTCTAAGAGCTCTCGGACATATTCTTCCAGAACGAGGGTTGAGTGTTGGGAGAGTTGAGGAAATTGAGGTGGAAGACTGCTCCAGCTCCAACCTAGTCCATTCTTTATTAGGCTGTGGGCACAGGGATCGAAGGTCCAGCAATCCCTAAAAAGCTGTAGTTTCCCTCCTACTGGAAGTATCTCACTTCTGCTGTTGTGGACCAGAGGCCTTGCCTCCTTGACCGCATCCTCCCCCGGATCCCCTTCCTCTTGAAGGGCGTTTAGAAGAACTTCTGGCTGTTCCTCTAGCTTTCGAACGAAAGGAAGAAATCTACCTTTCGAAGGCTGGGTTAAAAACTGGCGACTGTGTCGCCGCTTGTTGAGGTACCAGCTGGTACGTGGTTGGAGGTTGTGCCACTATCTGAGGCACCGCGGTCACAGGAAGTTGTTGTTGTTGTTGCTGTCGGTAGGGTTAGCCGGCCGAGAGGATGGCCTTGGCCTTTTTGTCTTCTTCATGGGTTGGGGACCCTCATCCTGAGAAGACTTTCTCTTAAGATCTAAGCCCCACTTTTTGAGAAGGTTCCTATTCTCTGTGGCGGCCTTGTCTACTACCTCTTTAACCACTTTTCGTTGGGAAAGAGGTCTTTACCCCATATACGAAAGGGTATCAGTTTCCCCGGTTCGTGCCTCACCGCAGCCGAGGCGAACACGAACTCTCTACAGGCTTTCCTAGCTTTAATAAAGCTATAGAGATCCTTCATAACTGTGGCCAGAAGAGTTTTGGCCACTACCATGAACATGTCCTGGTTCTTGGGGTCACTTGCAATCGTTTCTAATGTTGTTTGCAACGACATCGATGCCGTAAGTCTTTCCTTCGTCTCTTGCTCTCTGTGCAAGAGAACATCCGACAGTTTTGGAAGTTCCTCACCAAACTGGCGCTCAGCAATATCAGCTTCCAGCTTCCCGACTGAGAAGATAAGATGGACGTCCTTCCAGTCTTCTTGGTCCAAGGCCAAGGTCAGAGATAACGGCTTGCACTCCTCCAAGGAGGGGCATGGTTTCCCTGCCTCCACCACCTTTAAGGCTGCCTTATATCCCTTTTCCATGAAGGGAAAGGCTCTGGTTGGAGAGGCCACAAAAAAGGGAAGCTTCTTACTCAAGGCTGGCACCTTTGAGTTCGTGAAGCCCCTCTCTTTCATGGAGCTCGATAGTAACACCTGTGCTTTACTATGGTCAAGAACTATGACCTCCTTCGGCTCCGTCTCCTCCTTTGAGGCTGGCTCCTTCCTAAGACGGACATAGCAGTCCGGATAAGAATCTTTGTTGGGCCAAAAGTCCACTTCTTTCAGGGGAATTGCTCCCAATTTTTCTGATATCACGATCTTCCCGGTTGTCATTGGCATATGTTCGGCATACCTCCAAGGATTGGTGTCCGAGCACAAAGGAAGATCCTTCACGTTGAGTTGCTTTTGGGGTCCACGAGATGCTGCAAGTCTACGTATCTCCAGTTTCGTTGCAGCTGCCTTCTCATCATTCTTTCTTTGAATTTGTTGGATCATCTCAACAATAGAAGAAAGAGTCCTTCCCAGTTCATCTGGGATAGCAGACGATGTAGAGGGAACACGTTCTGGGTCCGGAACCGATGTAACCGACACCTCTTCGATTTCTTCCTCTTCTACTTGAGGAGCCTGGGACAGCTCCTCCTCCTGAACTTCTCCTAGAAGGTCCTTCTCTGTAGAATTCGACACCTCCGACATCTTATCGTCCGATTGGATGTCTTGAAGGGCGGCCGAGACTTCAGAATCTACTGGATTCTGGGCAATTGGTATCTCCACCTGAGGCTGAGGAATGACTGCATCAGCCGATGCTTTAGGGAAAAGGTAGGCCCTCATCTTCTCATTTGGAAGGTAGGGGGCTGAGGTGTTTTTCTGAAAACCCCTCACCCAGGTTCGTAACTTTTCCCTGGCAGCATCCCTTGACTCCATCGACTTAGGGTTGCCAAAAGCCTTGGTAATCATGTTAGAACATACAGTACAAACCTGAAGGTCCCAATACCGGAGATAACCTCTGGAGGCTGCCCATGCTGCGTGCCTCCTGCAAAACTGATGTCCACAGAAGTTCTTACTGCGGACATAGCAGAATACACTCCTGCACTTCGGATGGTCCGCCTGTAAAGAGAAGAAAACTCCATGAGTATCAAGTGAAGGCTTTTCACTTATATTAAAACATGTACCTTACACAGTAAAGCTATAAAAGAAAGAAGGAAAGACACATACTTGTATTTCCTGCCCAGCCAATTGCTGTACCCTCCCAAGATATTAAAACTAAGGTTAATTCTATTCTAGAATACCTTATGTAATTTCCTAAACGGAAATTTAAGGTGTAGCTCACACCTTGAAATAAACTTTTAATATACGGGATAAAATAAATACAGAAAGAACTCACTTTCTATATATTGTACGGTCCCAAAAAAAGGCTGTACAAGATAACATTAAGTATGTTGGAAGAACTTTAGTGTTACAACAAACTCTGTACTGTAGTTTTATTAATGTAATGTGTATTACACTACAAATATAGTAACTACTGTACATCGAATGCTGTTGTGCCGGCCAGCACTTGCCTGCCGGCATTTACCCCTGTATAGTTCAAAGATATACTACCTTTAACTAATAGGCAGCAGGTCACTGGTTCGCAAATGTGTGCCGGCCGGCAATCATTGCCAGCCGGCAGCTGAAAACACTAACACCCGGCTGCCGGCCGCTAATTGTAGTGGCCAGCATATTTTGGGATGTGTTTCCACTGCCGGCAGGCAAAGGTAGCAATACCCATGTCTGCCGACAGTGGCTAAGAACCAGAGAACCTCCACCTGCCCGGCTGCCGGCTGTTAAGTCGGCAGCCAGGGTAGGGGTACAAAACACTAGTAAGAGAAACAGTATGGATGTAAGGTTATAAGGCGGTATCGCCATACGACCTTCCATCCAGAAAGAGTGAACATATGGAAGGGGAGAATGTAGCATTCAAGCTTCCAAGAAATCCTTAGCCTGCCGGACTCTACCGGTAGACATGGAAGGGAGACCAAGGGAGGTCTGGGGTTCACTCTGCAAAAGAAAAAGGGTCTCTGCCAGCCGGCACATAATTGCCGGTCAGCAGAGAGCTGAGCCGGTCCTCCGTCCTAACCTACACTAGGTACAGAAATAGGACTGTGGCCAAAAGAAAGAAAGAGAGGGGGGAAAGGGATAAGGGTCCTATAAACTTCGTTTTAGCAAGAGACACACTCAGCAGTTAGGGAAGCTCATCCTAACCTAGAGTTGTCTATTAGGGAGGAAGACTGGCAGTACTTGCTATCCTCCTCCAAACCAGAACAAAGTTAGGTGTAGTTATTCTGCCAGGCAACGGCGAAAACTCATTCTCCAGCCCGAGAAAAACAACACAGGACAGACTGCTAGACCACTTGAGGAAGGAATCATCTCGTACAGAATCCTTCAGACGTGGACTAGGGAAGCAAAGCTTCCTGTGTCTGTACCTAATCTAGCAAAGGAAACTCATTCTCTATACTAGGAAGATGCAGACTACTGACTAGAAACTCTGATGTTCTGCCCCAACCCAAAAAACCAGTCACTCTGGTTATCCGGTCAGGACAGGCATATCCTGGCATAGTTATACCTGAATATTATTCAGATAGAACCGCTAGGATTAAGCCTGAGGCTTACTCAGAGGGAGAGAGGGATTGAACTAGTCTCCGGAGAAGAAAAGAACAATCGGGGATGTGCGAAAGTATACTACTGTACCATAGGCTACTAGCCTAGGTGCGGTGAGAATCGATTACCTAAATCACCGAAACTCTCTCGTATACAATCTTGGAAAGAAAATTCAACAATATCTTATACGTATAAAATATTTGCCTATAGCTTCAATAACATAACACTCGGAAAAAACTTATATCATGCATGAAAGTACTAGGGCCAGACGCCAAGGCTATTAAGCCTCGCGAAGGGCAAGATCGGTTACCTAAATCGCCGAACTAAAAACTAACGGCATCATATGATCATTCCTAGAGGAGCTAAATAGCTAGATTATTAAAGCATAACAATATGGGAACGTCGCTCTAGCTAACTAAATGACCCATAAATAGCGAGCGACAGCATCCAGGATGCCTCCGGTAGGCAACAGCTCTTGTTTACGTTAATATCACTTTCGATTTAATTCAAAACGACAAGAGCTTACGACAGTAAAGATAATACTCAACTTTCCAGAGGCAGAAGAGGCCGGAGAAGGCATCAAAATGTTGAGTTATATCCAAAATAACGAGAGAACACAAGGGAAAACACCGAATAGTAGAGCTACACGAAAAGGAATAAAGAGGGCGCTACCGCCTTCATCAGATACACACTGGAAACGGAATAGGAGAGATGCCTTATGAGCGGTTCTCTTTTCATTCTCGTTTCAGATTCTTGTCACTGTAACCCCTCGAAGCATTAATACTGTTTGGGATGAAGATAGCTATGTGACGTGTCAAGAATACGTCCTCTGATATTATTCTATATCCCTGTGAGATCTTTTAGGGATATTCGCTCCAGGAGTTAGAATTGTGGATACCTTAAGGTAAAATTCTCTGGGAATATCACTGTAGTCAAATATACCCTAGGAAGCTACCTTTTAGGAACTTCCATCAGGACGACATGGCCTGAGCCCAAAAACCAAGATTATCTAACAATATAAAGTGGATTGTAGATCCACCTATCCGCAAATTCCCCCCCCCCAAAAAAAAAAAAAAAAAAAAAAAGAATCTGTTTACCTACAGCGATATGTATTCAAACAATTATCATAAACTACTATTTCCCATAAGAGCTGATAGGTTAATACAATCTATTAAAATGAGAATGAACATCTTTCAACCATCTTCCTTTCCTCCAAATTAGGTCATAAAGAAAACAAGAATATGTCCTCATCTTTTTTATTTATTTATTTATCTTTTTTTTTTTTTTAAAGAAATATACCTTTACTCTAAGTCACCATATACAGGACTCCAAGTCACCACAAATAATGTACATTAGAACATAGTCAGAAGAAAGGACCTCACTATGCTATACATTATGTTGCAAGATTAAGGTAAGATTTATTATATTTGTTTTTTATATATTGAATTATATAGCTTGCAATAACGAAAAAAAATTAACCATAGATACTGAAATCCTGTATTCAAATGAATACGTTATCCGAATTATGGCTTCGAACTAGTTACAACCACAAATATAAGGTATCAAAGTCTAACGCTTGGTAATATATCGTAATTTGAGGTGGGACCGAACATGACAAAGTCTTATTCTCTAACTGATATCAAATAGGTAACTGTCCGATAAGTAAATTAGGAAGAGATTCAGCAGGTGAAGACCCAGATAGGCGAATCATACTCGAAACAAGATAGAATGTAAGAATTCAAACACTTCTTCAGAAGAGATTGATCACCAAAAATCTTAAAAGACTTCCTCAATTGGCCAATTTTTCTTGTAATTGAGGAAACAGCGAAAATTTGCTCCTCGAACGTGAATTTCCTGCGAAAAATTACACCCAGAATTTTCACAGTTGTTTAGAGTTAAAGAAACATTATCAATTCTGACTCCTAGACCTGAATGTTGACGAGCAACTGTCCTCGGCCTACTTACAATCATATTTTAAGTTTCTTATGGTTCAACTTCATGACCCATATTCACAATGTAATCAGATTGCTGCACTTTTGTTCAATATAGATTATAATATCAAAATGTAATATGATTAATAGATATACGTGGTATGAAAACTCCATAATTCTATACTTATTCAATAAGTTTATTCAGGTCTAAATGAAATACGTTTCAAACAAAGCTGAAGTTTTAATTTGCGATGTATCTAGTAAGGTGGTCTTTGTTGTTACTATATAAAAAGTACAGTAGTTAGGACGAAAGAAGATGAAAAAGAAAACAAAAGGGAAAAAGTGTTGTCAAAGAAATGAAAACAACCTTTTTTTCAGAGAAATTTCTATGAAGAAAAAAAAAAGTTTCTTGAAATAGAGCTTGAATTTTACGAAAACCTTCAACGTTTGATAAAACTATCATAAAAATGTTCAATATCCTCCGTTCAATGGTTGCTACAAAAAGAATTTATAGTAAAGGAGATGTGGAATAATCAGCATTTTTTTCTCTCTCTCTCTCTCTCTCTCTCTCTCTCTCTCTCTCTCTCTCTCTCTCTCTCTCTCTCTCTCTCTCTCTCTCTCTCTCTCTCTCTTAAGTGGTATAAATTCCTTATATAAACTAAAGATAGGGAGATTGTGTTTTTGATATGAAATAAGTTGCAAGAAGTGGAGAGAATAACTACGATTGGGCGAGTTGAGAATTGCTGTAGCTTGATAGTTGAACGAAAGAATACAGGCGCTCCAAAAACTAGATATAACTCAGAGGCAGTCAGCTGAAGAGGTTTTCCGGGCAAGTATGGTTATGTATTAAAAGTGACTGTAGAGCAGTGGTTCTTAACCTTTTTCAGTGTTCGCACCCTTTTCAAATCAGCAGTCAGTTCTCGCACCCACCCACCCCCCGAATCTGAATATATGAAAAAGCTAAAAATACAAATTTGATGTAATAATAAAACCTTTCTTTATTCAATATTCATTCATACAGCTCAAGATATGTATCAACAAGAATATTTCTTTTATTTGGTTAAAAATTACATTATATTTTGCCTGTACTGCACTGTAAACCTAGTGACTTCGTTGTTGCTGTTTTTTCTCCATAATGGCCTAAAATCTTGGTGTCTTAGCACTGAGTGCTACTCGCATGTCATGTTCAGAATTCAGCCGATTTCTGCTTTTCGTTTTGATGTGAAGTAAACAAGAAAATCCTTGCTCACACAAGTAAGTAGTTGCAAAAGGAACTAGCACTTCGAGTGCTTTTGTTGCTAGTGCAGGGTATGCTTCCAGCTGAGAAGCCAAGAAGTGGTCCAGCTGACTATTGGTGAACTCCATTTGGATTCCACGATTGTGTCTCATGTCGATGAGATCTTCTTTGATGCTGCCATCATCATTATCTTCCAAATTCTGCATGAAAGGGTTCAAGATCCAGATATTATAGGCTTGTAACTCTCCACATGAGAAGTAACCATCAAAGGAAGTACACAACATCTGCATATGTTCAACAATTTTTGCAACAAAGTTTGGAGGCAGGGTAGAATTTTCTGTGACTGTCTCTTCCAGGCAGGGGAAATTTACCAAATTCCCCCTCTTCACACGCTTTATCCACAAGACTAGTTTTTCCTTGAATGCACCCAATTTCTCGCTTGCAGTCACAATGTTAAGTCCCCTTCCCTGCAGAGAGAGAGATTGAGTTCGTGGAGTGCTGAAAACACATCAGCCAAGTAGGCAACCATCTGAACAAAACTAGGGTCATTGAAATGTATGGCCAGTTCTCGTACCCATTCATGGAGAAAATGGTGAATTTCTCCTCGTTCATCCAAATCACATACGTGTACCCCGAACTCAAGTTTGTTGCAAATTTATCCCTTCATTAGGTAAATAGATTTAGGTATATCTCTTCGAACACTGTTTAAGTCACTAAGCAACAAGTTTTTTTTTTTTTTTAGGAAAAAATATAAAGCATAGGTAAAACATATATTTTTTCTTAAATATTTCACAGGTATCCTCGCACCCCTTAGGAACCAGGTTTGCACCCCCTAGGGGTGCGAGCACCCCCGGTTAAAAACCCCTGCTGTAGAGACTATTGCTAGAATGTCTTGTGAATCTATCTGGATGGTGTTATTGTATAATACATATTCACCTTATAATATTTTATTTAATGTAATTATTAATCTATAAAATGAAGGTATACTGTTGGATTCAATAATCTCCACAAAACCTATTATTATTAGTAATATTACATTAAGAACTGAAAGACGCACCGAGCACTGATTCACACAGTGAAGTCGGTGATAGTGTTGGCGAAATCTCAAACTTTGATTTGCATATATTTAAGGAAGTTTCACGAATGACACATTAATAATTATCTTACATATATGAGAGTAGCTACATTACATTCGTAGATATAACATCCATACTCCCAACATCAAATATACAGTGAATAAAAAAAAACAGATAGTTTAGGGAGAGATGGCATAAGGGGTGGGTGGGGGCGATCAACGTAACAGGAACTCGTCGGGCATTTAGGGTGTGACAGGGTGCACCTCCTCAGCGTAAAGTGTACCTGACACTCTTAGTTTCAACAGCATTAAGGGTGAAATAGACGTAACCAGAAACAAAGGCGAGAAATTAATAACAACAAGGAAGCATTTAACAAAATTATCCTAAATGTATTGGATATTGCGTTCACGAACAAAGATTGAAAAAAGTAATTGTAAAAAAATATCCAGACAATACCAAGGGATGAAATGTTCATATCCCTTATAATTCATTTTATCTTAAATAAGCTATTAACTTAATTGAAAGAAAAATTGACAGAATAAGAAAAATTAAGATATGCATGAGATGAAATTGAAATTTGTGTTAATATTAGATAAAAAATCTACATTGAATAGGTTAGGCACCTAAATATTGCTATCCTCTGACAGTAAGCTGTAAAGATGTAGTAGAATTTGGTTATTTGAAAGAGAATTTTGATAGTAGCCTGAATATCAACATAGGAATGTATAAGACTTGGTGTATGTATTTCCAAAGAAATATGTAAAATATAGAGACTCAATTGTATTCGAATAACCTGATCCTAATACAAATAAATAATTATTTCGGTAATTGACTAAAATGAATTATTGTCAACAAATATCTCACAATGGAAGAGAAGGCTCCACTTTCATTTTGAGCTCTGGACATTTATATCCTGGTGGAAAATATATTAACAGGAAGTAATTGGGAAACTGGCTGTCAGTTCCCATCTAACTGTAATATATATTTACAATATGACTTTATCAAGCGATGTAATCAGAATGATTAAAATTGACTTCAGCATTATCTTAGACTTGTAAAGCCATGGCCCCCTATATGGATATTATCATTTGATTGACTTTCCAATATTTCATGGGTAGTTTAGGAGCAAGTCTTTGCTATAAAACTGAAGTTCAGCCCTTGACAAGACATTTGAGAACTAACTTCATTATCTTTGCCTTTGGATGGGCAGATAATTTTGGAAGAACTGAAAATCTTATAATGGATTTACTGGAGTATAAACTTTATATTATATTTAAATAAAAATAATTATTGTATCTTCATGAAATAATCTTATTATCCGTTAAATTCTTTAATGGTAGTATAACCACCAAAACCTGCAAAGGGACTGCAGTATCCACCATACCCAAAGCCGTACCCGATGGATCATTAGCCATAGTTGCAAAAGCCATAATAACTGCTTACAAAGCGCTTCAGTTAACTCCTTTAGGACAACAAAGGCCAACACCTACAAGGCAACACCCATTTGCCAATGAAAATGATAAAACAAATCAAATTGAAATTAATCCAATGACACTTTAGAGAGTCTAGATGAATCCACAACTACAAAATCTAAGTATATTGAGAGCAAGAATTATCATGAGGGTGTGCAATTGAGGTTCTGTAGACTGAAAGATTATACACAGAGCATTGAGACCGACCTTTGCAATGGCTGAATAAAACAGTCACCATATACTGCATATAAATGTTGTGCCTGGACGATTTATTCAGCAGACTTTGAGAGAAATATTCCTGTGTTAGTAGTTATACAGAATATTACCCGAAAGGTAAATTTCTATACGATAGAAAAGTGTTCTATCCTCTACTTATCAATATACTGACACGAAATAACATCTAAGTGATTAATCAAGAATATAGAATCTACATATCGGGATACTTTATATACCGTACCATGGCGAGCTTCTAATTAATGTCTGTGCCTATCTGGAAAATTTCTAGCATTCCATTCAGATTTTAGTTTTGGAGGGGCTACGTCATTCTCGTGTTAAACAAATTGAAAAACTTCCGGAGCTGAATTCGATAGTTATTACCTACATCATTACTATTGAAAAGAGTTTTTCCTAATAATGTAAATACTTCTGTGAAATACATTATATTTCTTGTCCCGTTGATGAGAAAATATCGATTACCTACTCGCTGAAATAGAACAATTTTTATGCACAACTGTGGGGAAGAGTGGGTGGCTCCTCCGCCTGTATTTGCTCAGCAAATATTAGAGACAGACAGCTCGAAGCAATTCCTAGTTCTTGTCAACATTCCGTCCCCAAAAGCAATCTTCTTTTTCGCCCAGTGAGACTTCGATGCATAAGCCTAAGGCAAGGTCATCCAGGTCTGAATTAGCGATGCAAAGGTTCGGGTTCACCTAATGTATATTCTTGAGATTTACAACGACAATATAGTGTACGTATAAGGATGCTGCAAGCGTGGGGATGATAATGGAAAGAAAACCAGAATATTTGTTCAGCTTAAAAGAAACAAAATTATTTTTTTACTAGTAATTTTAAGTATAATTAGACGGAAAAAGTGATTGCGGAAATACCTTTGTAAAATCAATAATTTTAGGCATTCACAGTCAAACGCAAATTAAATTAATATCAGATGAAGGAAGGGATTTTTTTTTTTTTTTTTAATTAAATTTTGCGTTAAAGTATTAATTTCGGTTACTCAGAATTGTAACAAATCTCCAATAAATGTAATTTTTTTTCACTTTCGTGGTCTCTGCCTATCGTTTTCATTCATCCTTTTACTTATAGTTTTAAGTGGTTGTCCAGTTATGAAAACTTTGAGTAATCTTTTTTTTTTCTTTTTTTTTCTTTGGTCCCTTTTTGCTCTTATCTTTTCATTATCCCACTCTTACATATTCTCCAAAAACCTATAAAGGTGATTTGTGGGAGAATAATGAACACATCATTAAATGCTGAGTACTTTTCAAGAACTCCCTACTTTAGGATGTCTTTAATCGTGGACTATTTATCATTTAATTTCCCAAAAATGTTAGTCTCATTTTTTTTCATAAAGATCAATTGTCTTATAGAGCCTTTACTTGCTAATCTTTGTATGTATCTTTATATTCGAGGTTCTCAGTAACGTATAACAGAGACGTAAAATATATATTCTGACTAAAGACGGTATGGAATGTTATTAAACACATTAGTGTAATATGGGCAAATATCATTTGAAGATCTTATAATTCAATTAAAATCCTTATCATTGCGTATCAATGTTGCCCTATTTCTGTCTGTGGTCCTTTTGTCCTGACGCAATTGACTTTAACCCTGTCAAAACCTGAACAGAGCCGACGCCATTTCTTTTGGGCAGTCATAAAATGCCTTTGGGTATACGGCTGTAAACACTGGATTTAGCTTCAGGTATGGTGGATACGGACCCATTACCTTATATGGTGTTACTTTGATAGAATTACCATAAGATATAGGAAGTTATTTCATCAATTAATTTGTTGGCCAACTTCCTGCAGAAATGTCGCTGAGAATGTTAAATATCTTTAAAAATTAAAAATACATAAGAAAGTGAAGTGTATTTTGTAAATACAAAGTTTTTTTTTTTTTTTTTTTTTTTTTTTTTTTTTTTTTTTTTTTTTTTTTTTTTTTTTTTACAAATCTCTTTATTAAATCCTTCTAATTTCTCAAATGTTTTTATATTTAAAATAATTTCAGTTTAGGGCACGTATTTGAAATAAGTACTACTACTAATGCCACTGCTGGTAGTAATAATAATAATAATAATAATAATAATAATAATAATAATAATAATAATACTAATAATAATAGTAATAATAATTAGTAAAATGTATAACCGCGTCCATTGAGACCATACAAGAATAGGATGGCAGTCCGTCTGCGAAGAATTTCCTAAAAGATCCTTGCTGTGAAACGGGATTTGGAAGGAACCTTTGAGCAGGAAGAATTGAGAAGTGTTTAGAACTAACAACGATAGCTAAACTCCACTGTTATAATTGGAGATTCTAATTCATAAAAGTAAGATTATTTTCAATATGCATATATCAGCTTTAGAATACACTCCATTGCCTTTGCTGTACCTGGGAATTCCTTGCGTAGCCATTGGAAAACAAGTATAAACCTAAGTAAACCGGTCTTGCGTGATTCAACAACCGTTCATCATTATTCAATGTTTGTACCCGAAATCCTTCGTGAAAAATATATTTTTTTAAGTCTGGGATTTTTCTTCTTATGAATAATTATGTGACATGATGCAGAAGTTTCCAGGCCATTGTCTCGTATCTAATACTAAACAAAAGTTCAACTTATTCGAAGATAATTACTGAGTTTGGGTGTATTATGATCTACCCACGACAAAGGGAGGGGCTTTTCAATTGAAAAATTTGTATTCTCTTTCGCCAAGGATATTTTGTAGTTCAAAAGTTAAAAAAAGAAAGAAAGAAAGAAAGAAAAAGAAAATAAATGAAAATACAGTCAGACGGACGTGGAACAAATTATGATCAGAAAATTCTTTTATAACTGTGGTTCAGTTGAGGAAGAAAAAGTGTAAACAAACTACAAAGACATAAATCAGAAGAACAGCAAATATTCTGGGGGTGGGGTTTGGTGGTTGGCTGGCTGTGGTCAGTAGAGGATCAAAAAATCCGGTTGCGCTCTTTGAAGTTCAACCCTTATATTGTGTCCATGCTAATCAGACACCAACTCTTGATGTGAGGACAATTGCTTGAAATTTGTGAATCATTTCTAAACAACAAATATCTTCTTATCCGGTCACCCAAACTCAGTAATTATCTTCGAATAAGATGCACTTTTGTTTAGTATTAGATACGAGATAATGGCATGGAGACTTCTGCAAATCCTGTTTCACAGCAAGGATCTTTCAGGAAATTCTTCGCAGACGAATTGCCCTCCTATTCTTGTATGGTCTCAATGGACGAGGTTATACATTTTACAAATTATTATTATTATTATTATTATTATTATTATTATTATTATTATTATTATTATTATTATTATTATTATTATTACTAGTCAAGCTACAACCCTAGTTGGAAAATCAAGATGCTATAAGCCAAAGGGCTCCAATAGGGAAAAATAGCCTAATGAAGAAAGGAAAGAAATAAATGATGAGAACAAATTAACAATAAATCATTCAAAAAACAGTAACAACGTCCAAATAGATATGACATTTATAAACTATTAACAACGTTAAAAACAGATATGTCATATATAAACTATAAAAAGACTTTTTTTGGGCTCAAGGCATGTCGTCCTGATAGAAGGTTCCTTAAGGTAGCTTTCTAAGGGATATTTGGCTACAGTAATATTCCCAGAGAATTCAACCATTAGGTCTCCAGAATTCTAACTCCTGGCGCAAATATCCTTAAATTCCTTTCAAGGATATAGCATAATCAGGGGAAGTATACTTGATACGACACAAAGCGATTTTCACCCCGAATAGCGTTTTCGCTTCGAGGCGAAAAGTGGCAAATTTAGAAGGGGAGCCGTTATCAAGGTACCCTTTCTTCTCGTACTACTGAAGGGTATCTAGATGGCGCTGAAGTCAACCCAACGCGTCTTTAGTTGTAGTGGCCTCGCACAATAATTTTCCCTATTGCTCTCTCGTTACGCTTTCAATATACGGATTCATAATGCAATCTCCTGTCTCTTCTGCCTCTGGAAAGTTGATTATTGAATCTTTACAGTATATAAATTTTAGCTCCTTCCTCACAGTGAAATTATACTAATTTTAAGAGTAGGAGCGTAGCCGTTCACCGGAGGCGCCATAGGCGCTGTCGTTCATAACACATGTGTTATTTAGTTAGTATGTGTTATTTAGTTAGTCTGAACGACTTTCCCGGTTACAATAGCATAGATATTTATGGAGCTATTCAGTGATATAATTCTAAGAAGTTATATATTATGTCGATTGTATTCTTAGAGTTTCGGCAATTTAGGTAACCGAACCTTGCCCGCACTAGGCTTCCTAGCTTATGCGCTTTAGTTTACTTTCATGCATGATATCAATGACATTCCTAGTTGTAATAGCATTTGAATATGAAGCTATTTAGGCAATTTATACTTGTAAGATATTGATTACCTATACATATTTCCTCTTCCCACGATCGTATACGAGAAAGTTTCGACAATTAAGGTAACCGATTCTCGCCTGGCACTAGGCTACTAGCCTAGGTGCTTTAGTATAATTTCATACATGTTCCCCTCGTGTATCGTTTTATCAATTCAGGCGGAGATAGATATCTCCCAAAATTATTATATAAATCGATACTCGTCTCCAGTGGAGTTTTAAGGGTATTCTATTCTCCCTCTGAGTGTAGCCGTAGGCTACAACCCTATCATAGTCTCGCCACTGAGTAGACACTGAGGCTTGACTGGGCTGGGGTTTTCTGTCCTTATCTCGGGCCGGCAGATTGCCAACTTAGAGTCTTGGTCAGAACCTCAGAGTATTCAGTCTTTTTGCCGGCGGCCGGCAGCAGGGTGAGTAGTCATTCTCCTGCCGGGCTCTGCTGCCAGCATAGGAAGCTAAAACCTCCCTAGGCCGCACTTGAAGTGGTTGTATGATGCAGCTACCTTCTCCCCTGTGGTCTAGAAGACTAGTCCTGTGCTCGCAGACCCTAGGCTGAAGAATAGACATTCTTCTGCTGCCTAGGATGGCGCCGGCACTGAAACGATGTTTCTCCCAGGTTAAGAGGGGCCGGCAAATCTGCCGCCCCCTCTTAACCCAATCGGCAGACCCTAGGCTGAAGAATAGAGATTCTTCTGCTGCCTAGGACGGCACTGATACTGAGAAAGAGTTTCTTCGTTGTATGGTGGGACCGGCAACCCTGCCGTCTCCTTCCACACTTCATACAGGACCCTTTTCCCTAGGCCCTCTGTCCTTTAGTGATGGCCTAGCCATCACAACTCTTTGGCCGTCGTCCTACAATCTCGCTGCTTGCCGGCAGGTTGTGGGGCCGGCCGGGGCTCCTACATAGCAGCTGTTTAGTTGCTCAACCTTTCCTTATGGACGCAAGGCTCCGGGAAAAGCCGTGCCGGTGGGAGACCCCTTTTCTGTAGAGTGTTCTTCAGTCCTCTCTTGGACTGCCATTCACATACCAGCGGCCAGCAGTGACCGGCAATGGTTTGTGTTTGGATGGAAGCCTGAATGATACATTCTCCCCTTCCATTTGAACCCTACCAATACTTACACCCTTATTTATTGTTAACATACATTAATAAGGTACCCTTCACTCCATGCTTTCTCTCTATCTATTAGCTAGGGCCGCCTAGTTCTAACCAAGCCGGCAGATGTCAGCCGGGTCGGCGCCGCCAACCACTACCCCAGCCGGCTAGACCCCGGCTGGGCCGGTGCTGCCGGGTGCTAGCCTGGCCGCCAGATGCCTGCCAGACTGTTGCCGCCGAGCACTACCCCAGCCGGCAAGTGCCGGCCAGGTCGGTACTGCCAGTCACTACCCCAGCCGGCAAGATGCCATTTAGATCGTGCCACCAGGTGCTAGCCTATCCAGCAACATGCCGGCTAAAACTCATACTGCAGACAGAAAACTATAGTATATATCATACAGTAGATATTTTCCAACATACTCTGTGTATCCTTGCACAGTCTTCTGTTGAGACCAGTTATATACTGAAAGAAAGATTTTTTTTCAATAAACTGATAAATGATCAGTTACCATTGACCCACTTAATTAAAACCTTTGGAAAAGTCAGTGTTAGGTTACACTTTTCTAACCCTAGAGGTTAGAACCCTTCCCTTAGGTTTCCTGAATAGGGAAACTCTAGGTTTTAATTCTGGGGGAGGTCACAGCAATTGACTGGACAGGATATACAAATATGTGTCTTTCCTAGGTCCTTTCTAGCTTGTTTATCCTAAGCTACAATGCAATTATAATAATATTAATATTTTTAGTTTACCAAGTGAGATAAACTACCGCATACTCATTTAATTTTCCTCTATTTACAGGAGGACCATCCCAAGTGCCAAGACGTCTTTTGCAACGTGAGGAGAAAGGACTTCTGTGGCCACGTAGAGTGCAGATCTCACGCCCTCTGAACAACTACTAAGGGTTCTCTTCGGTACTGGGACCCCCAGGACTGCAAGACTTGCAAGACCTTGGTGACCAAGGGGTTTGACGATCCCAAGACAGTAAAGTCAAGGGATGCAGCTCGAGGGAAGCTGCGCAGATGGGTTTGTGGGTTCCAGAAAAACACCACGGGACCCTACCTTCCCAGCGAAAGGATGCGCGCTTTGCTGTTCCCGAAAGCGGGTGTGGAAGCCGTCATACCTCAACCACGACCTGAGATCCTTTGCGTCCAGATTACCATAGACACGGATGTCTTTGGCGCTATGAAGGACATCCACCTAGATGAGAGGATGTCGGAGGTGTCTGAGGACACCGAAAAGGACCTCCTAGCAGGAGGTACCGAGGAGGAGTTTACCTTGGCTCCTGAAGATGAAGAAGAGGATGACGTCGAGTCGGAGTCTCTTCTGTCGGTTCCGGCTGAAGAGCCGTTACCCTCTACATCTTTTGCCCCTCCAGTGGATGACACGAGACAGGCAATGGCCAGTGTCATGGTGATGTTGGAGAATCTTCGCAAGCAAGACGAAGAAAGAGAAGCGAAGATAGAAAGACAGATGGACCAACTTTCTGCTTCTCAAGGGTCTCGTAAGAGACTGAAGGTTCAAGATCTACCGACTTGCTCCGATGTGAATCCCTGGAGGTATGCTGAATACTTGCCAATGACCAGTGGAAAGATATTCATATCGGAGAAGTTGGGAACCATCCCTATTGAGGAAGTTGAATTCTGGCTGAACTTCCGGTCTTACTGATATTGCTTCGTCTGTCTGAAGATGGAACCTACAATAAGGGAGGAGACAGAACCTAAGGAGGTCATAGTTCTTGACCACGGCAAGGCTCAGGCTCTTCTATCAAGCAGCCTGCAGCAAAAGGGCTTCACTAACTCCAAGGTGTCATCCCTTATCAAGAAACATCCCACCTTACTTGCTCCAGCTTCATTAGCCTTTCCCTTTACGGATAAAGGGTTTTAGACGGTGATGAAGGCTATAGAGGCAGGCAAACCTTGCCCTACACTCAAGGAGTGTAAACCACTTTCCTTGGCCCTGCCTACAGAACATAAGGACTGGAAGGAAGTCCACCCTACCTTCTCAGTTGGGAAGTTGGAGGCAGATATCGTGGGACGGCAGTTCAGTGAAAATCTCCCTAAGTTGTCTGACTTTCTCTTACGTAGGGAGCAAGAGACCAAAGAAAGATTGGCTGCATCTCTGTGTCTACAAATTTGTCTTGAGACAACGGCCAGCAACAGTAGGACCCCAGATATGAACATGATCATGGCCAAATCACACTTGGCGACCTTGGTCAAGGACCTGTATGACTTTGTTAAAGCCAGACGTGCGTGCAGGGAGTTTGTTTTTGCCTCAGCGGCAGTAAAGCACGAATCCAGGAAACTGATAGCTTCCAATATATGGGGTAAGGACCTCTTCCCGAGCGAAGTGGTCAAAGAAGTTGTGGACAAGGCAGCCGCGAAGAATAGAAATCTTCTCCAGAAGTGCGGCATGTCGAAAAAGAGGAAGTCTTCCCCAGATGAGGGTCCCCAGCCTAAAAGGAAGACTAAGCGACCTAGGTTGCCCTCTCGCCCTTTCAAGCAACAACAACAACAGCAACAACAACAACTTCCCGCAGTTCCCATGACCGGGATGCCCCAGATGGTGGCGCAGCCCAAACCAACATACCAGATGGTGCCTCTGCAGCTGGTTACCCAGTCAACAGCCTTCAACCCTGGGTTTGAGAGGCAGACCACTACCTTTCGTCCTAAAGATAAAGGGTCTAAACAGGGTTCCTCCAGATACCCCCCAAGAGGTAAGGGTGGCAAGGGAGGACGCGGTAAAGGAGGTAAGTCCTCCGGAGACCGGAAGCAATGAGTTACTTCAGATGGGAGGGAGACCCCAACAGTTTCAAGATCGTTGGACTTTCAATCCCTTGGCCCACAGCCTAATCAAGAACGGACTTGGATGGAGCTGGAACAAGGTTCCACCACCATTTCCTTGGATCTTACAACACTCTACCCCCGTACAAGAAGAATACACCCAAGAACTTTTGAGCAAGAGGGTGGGTGATAAGGAGAGCAAAGTCCATCAAATTCCAAGAAAGGCTGTTTTGTGTTCCCAAGAAGGGCTCAGACAAACTCAGAGTCATCCTGGACTCGTCGCCACTCAACAAGTTAATAGAAAACTACAAGTTCAGGATGTTAACCCTTCAACACATAAGGACCCTACTACCAAAAGGGGCGTACACAGTCTCGATAGACCTGGCAGATGCCTACTGGCACATTCCAGTCAACCACCCTCTTCCTCCTCCCCAGGATTCAATCTACAGAAGAAGTACGTCTTCAGAGCCATGCCCTTCAGACTAAACATAGCCCCAAGGATCTTTACAAAGCTTGCAGACGCAGTCGTCCAACAACTACGCCTAGAAGGTGTCCAGGTAGTAGCGTACCTTGACGATTAGCTGGTGTGGGCAATATACAGGACGGAATGTATGCAAGCCTCCAACAAAGTGATCCACTTCCTGGAACATCTAGGATTCAAGATCAACATCAAGAAGTCTCAACTTTCTGCAGCTCACGAGTTTCAATGGCTTGGAGTCTATTGGAACTTAAAGTCACACCGTCTCTTCATTCCCTCAGGAAAAAGGAGGGAGATAGCAGGATATGTCAAGAGACTACTGAAATCCAACGGGATCTCAAGACGCCAACAGGAAAGAGTACTGGGCTCTCTCCAGTTCGCATCAGTGACCGACCCATTGCTAAGAGCACAGCTAAAAGATGCATCAGGAGTCTGGAGAAAATACTGTACCAACCGTGTGTCACACGATCGTACATAATTCATTTTGTATATATTATGCTTGTATCTTCGCTCTTCCTTCGCACTAAAAAGAACCAGAATAAACATGTCTGCGTTTCTCCTATGTAACATTGTCTGTTTCTCGTACATGTAATTTCCTGTTGCCTTGAGGTTTTGTATATAAAGGAGGGTGTTCTATAATAAATTAACTCAGTTGCTTTCACACTGCCTTTGAGTTCACAACCTTTTCTCTGCCCGTCACAATACACATCAAACGCTTGAAGAGATCTAAGAAGACCAATACCAACCCTACTACGATCACTTCTCAAGCCATGGTCGAAGGTCAAGAACCTGAAGAGGACCGTGCCCTTGCAACCACCTCCACCATCAGTCACCATCCACACGGATGCCTTGAAGGAAGGATGGGGAGGTCACTCCCATCAATGGAAAGTTCAAGGAACTTGGTCTTCCCTATTCAAGACCTTCCACATCAACTTTCTGGAGGCCATGGCAGTCTTTTTGACACTGAAGAAACTCTTCCCTCGCAAATCAACCCATATAAGGCTGATCATGGAGAGCGAGGTGATAATGAGATGTCTGAATCGTCAAGGCTCGAGATCACCCCAAATCAACCACGTGATGTTGTCCATCTTCTGCCTGGCGGAAAAGAAGAAATGACATTTATCAGCAGTTTACCTCCAAGGGTTCCGCGGTGTGACGGCGAACGCTCTATCCAGGCTCACGCCGATAGAGTCGGAATGGTCCCTAGACGTAGACTCATTCTCTTTTATCTTAAGTCAAGTCCCGGAACTGCAAGTCAACCTCTTCGCGATGAGTGACAACAAGAAACTACCTTGTTATGTGGCCCCATACGAGGACCCTCTAGCGGAAGCGACAGACGCCATGTCCCTCGATTGGAACAGATGGAACCGGATCTACATGTTCCGTCCTACCAATCTCCTAATGAAGGTCCTCAACAAGCTGAGATCCTTTCATGGAACGGCAGCTCTAGTGGCTCCCTAGTGGCCAAAGAGCAACTGGTTCCCCCTAGTTTTGGAAATGAGGCTGAAGCTGGTCCCTCTGCCGGATCCAGTGCTATCTCAACAGGTCCAAAAGTTGACTTTCTTCACTTCATCACAGAGAACCCAAAGCCTTCATCTCATGATTTTCTCTCCTTAGCAGTTAAGAAAAGATTTGGGATCTCGAAAGGCAGTATAGACTTCTTAGAAGAATATAAGTCTAAGTCAACCAGAAGACAATATGATAACTACGTGTAAATCAGTTCTGACTAGACCGCTACTATATGGCTTTCAAGTAGACTTGTCAAATGACATCTTTAACAAGATCCCTAAGGCATGTGCGAGACTTAGACTGGCAGCCCCTCTGAAGCCCATTTCATGGTCCTTAGATAAGGTACTATTCTATGCTTCAACAGTGAAAAACGAGAATTGCTCACTGAAAGATTTTACTCAGAAAGTAATTTTCCTGTTTGGTTTAGCCTCGGGGGCTAGAGTTAATGAAATAGTGGCCCTATCTAGAGATGAGGGCCATATTCAGTTTACAGAAGCGGGAGAACTGAATCGTTTTCCTTATCCAACATTTCTCGCCAAGAACGAGCTACCCACCAAAAGGAATTTAAGGATATTCGTGCCAGGAGTTAGAATTCTGGAGATTTAATGGTTGAATTCTCTGGGAATATCACTGTAGCCAAATATCCTTTAGAAAGCTACCTTAAGGAACCTTCCATCAGGACGACATGGGTATCTCACCCAAAAGTAGATTTTTCGCTTCGCTCAAAATCCGTTATGTCAGCCTGGTCATCATAAAAACATTTGCTCCAACTTTGAACTTTTGAAGTTCTACTGATTCAACTACCCGATTAGGAAGATCATTCCACAACTTGGTAACAGCTGGAATGAAACTTCTAGAATACTGTGTAGTACTGAGCCTAATGATGGAGAAGCCCTGACTATTAGAATTGACTGCCTGCTTAGTATTACAAACAGGATAGATCAGGAATGAGAAATTTAATAGACCGTAAGTTTCTGTCCAACAAATTAAGATGAGAATCAGCAGCTGAACACCAGACAGGAGAACAATACTCAAAACAAGGTAGAATGAAAGAATTAAAACACTTCTTCAGAATAGATTGAACACCGAAAATCTTAAAAGACTTTCTCAATAAGCCAATTTTTTTTTTTTTGCAATGGAAGAACACACACACCTACTGTGTTTCTCAAAAGTAATTTTGCTGTCAGGAATCACACCTAAAATTTTAAAAGAGTCATACAAATTTGAAGAAACATTATCAATACTAAGATCCGGATGTTGAGGAACTACCGTCCTTGGCCTACTTACAATCTTGCTTTGAGTTTTGTTAGGATTCAACTTCATACACCATAATTTTCCCCATGCACTAATTTTAGCTAAATCACTATTAAGGGATTCACCAGCCCCAGATCTACATTCAGGAATGGAATTTATGTAAAGAGAGTAGCATCATCTGCATATGCAACAAGATTGTTTTCTAGGCCAAACCACATGTCATGTGTATATAGTAGGAAAAGTAATGGGTCAAGAACACTACCCGTGGAACACCGGATATCCCATTCCTACACTCACTATGGTGCCCATCAACAACAACTCTTTGAGAACTTTTACTTAAAAAAATCAATAGTAATGCTATGAAACAACCCACCCACTCCCAACTGTTTGAGTTTGAAAACAAGAGCCTCATGATTAACACGGTCAAAAGCAGCACTAAAATCAATGCCAATTATACGAACTTCCTGACTACATTCAAGGGATTTCTGTACAGCATTGGAGATTGTAAGAAGGGCATCACATGCTCCAAGGCCTTTACGAAAACAAAATTGCAAACTAAGGAATAGATGATTACCTTCAGCAAACCTATGAAGACATTTTGCCAGAAGACGTTCAAAAACTTTTGATAATATGGGAGTTATGGAAATTGGGCGGTAATCAGTAGGATTTGAGCTACCACAAACTCATTTGCATAGAGGAGTAACATTAACAATTCTCCAACAAGTACTAAAAGCTCCTCTTCTTGCTAACTTGTGCAAAATAACAGATAACTTTGGAGATAAGAAATCTGCTGTCTTTATAAAAATCAATGGAAAAATACCATTTGGGTCTACACCTCCATAAGCATCAAGGTCCATAAACAGAGCTTTAATTTCACTAGATCGAAAAGCTAAACTCGTTAATTTAGCCTCAGGAAAACAGGAATAAGGAAGTTCAAGTTTTTCATTACTCTATTTGCTGTCAAAAACATCAGCCAAAAGGGTTGCCATTTCGTTTGGACAGTGAGTGACTGAGCCATCTGGTTTAAGTAAAGGAGAAACTGTTGCATCAATACCAAAGAGTTCAGATTTAAGGGTAGACCACCATTTATGTTCCTGAGTTGTACCAGAAAGGGTTTCTTTTATGGTTAAATTGTATTCCTTTTCAGTTCAGACATAAACTCGCTGAGCAAAACCTCGAAGCTGAGTATAGTTATTCCCGGTCAAATCTGATCTGTTACCCTTCTAAAGATGAAAGGCCTCCTGCTTCCCCAAATAAGCACGTCTACAATCATCATTGAACTATGGTTTGTCCTTCACTTGGTACCTTGGCACAAGAGAAGGGATACGCCTATCAATTATGTTGACTAGATTCACATTCAAAGGGACAACAGGATCTACTATATAATTTTGACCAATTCAAGCACAAACGATCATGCAAAATCTCATTCCAGTCTGCTTGGGATTTCATATAAATTTTACAAGAGTATGATACATCAGGGACAGGCTGCTCAATCTTCACTACAAATGAAATCAAGGTATGATCAGATGTCCCGACTGGAGAACCAACCCCACTAGTTATAACGCCAGGGGAGTCTGTGTATACGAGGTCCAAACAATTACCAGACCTGTGAGTAGCTTCATTTATGATTTGCACACGGCCTGATTCTGAGGCAAAGTCTAAAGCTCTTAAGCCATGGTGATCGGTAGGAGGGAGAGAACTTAACCACTCCCAATGTTGAGCATTAAAATCACCAACAAAGACAAATGAAGCCTTTCTATCATCTTCTTGTATCTTAGCCATAATGGTAAGAAGACAATCGAAGATAGAATCATCCATATCTGGATTCCGGTAGATCTAACACAAATAAAAGTTGTTATGCCTGCCACAAACTTTAATTACCTGAATCTCATGACTTCCACATTAATAGCAAGACTTATGAGAAGCAGGGTACTCAGTCCTAATATACACCACCATTCCCCTGGCCCTAGGGATTGCATCACGTTTCAACATTATTGGTTTCTTAAAACCAGTTATAAGGAGCTCAGATGAGTGCCTTATATTAGAAACCAAAGTTTTTGAGCAAAAAAGAATATCATACTGTCTGGACGCAACTGTAAGGTCTTGAATATTTGCACGAAGACCACGAATATTGCAATACAGAAGACGACATTGACAAAATCTAGGACGTGCTTGTCCCGGATTTCACTCAATGTCTCAAGATAGCATAAGAATTAGTGGAAATGAAAAAGAATCATACTTAAAAACTAGATTAACGAGAATTGTAACAAAAACAATATGTACAGAATTATAAATAAAGTGATTGATGAAACCAATAGACTATAGTAAAAAGTCAGAAAAACTGGTCAACATCTAGGAGCCGATACACCATCCAAGGATAAATACCCTCCAGGATAGCCACTTCAACTGAAGGGAGGACAGTAAGGATGGTTTTGAGAAGAAAAAGAATCAGAAAATGAAAAGACGACCTCTTGATAAACCACCAGTCATCCATGGCCCTTCTATTAAGCCTGCCCAACACACCATTTAAAAAAAAAAAAAAAAAAAAAAACTAGAGGAAAAAAAAAATAATAAGATAGAAAAGTGTGCCCGAGTGTACCCTCAAGCAAAAGAACTCTAGCCATTCAACAATGTATGCATCAGATTGTCTATTCATTGTGAATACAACAAGGTTAGTATCAAATACCACGTAATATAAAGAAAAAAAGCAAGGAGAAACAAAAATGACTATAGAATTAACTGCATGGTTAAACACAATACGTGTAGTTCCTTAACTGTATTGTATAACAGCAAATACTTTTTCTTTCACAAAATATGTAATTCCTTACACCATATAAACACTTATACTCACACGCACACACACATACACACACATATATATACAGTATATATATATATATATATATATATATATATATATATATATATATATATATATATATATATATATATATATATATATATATATATATATATATATATATATACACGTGTGTGCGTATTTTTGTATAAATGCAAAACTTACTTTAGTAATTCTAATGAAATACGATTAGGAAGTATGAATCATTACGATTTTTATCATAACGGGAGAAGAACTGTTATTAAAATTGTAGTGATCAGAAACGATGGCGCCCTGGGTATGGGTGGCGAGTAAGCGATGCTGTGGAAGTTTGCCAGATATTATAGTCTAGGTATTCACTGGGGTTTGCCCTGTTGACGCCATATTTACGCAACTTAGGCGTCATCAAGACCCATTTTCTATTATAGAAAACAAGCAGAATTTGTACGAGTAAAACGCATAGAGTTATAGGAAGAAAATGTCTTGCTTATACATTAAAGAGTAAGTACAGATATTAATTTAGAACGATTTCAAGTAAAATAAAAAAAAAAAAAACACTTCAAAGTCTAGTTTAGAAAATAGAGATCGTTGGGAACTCGCAACACGGGAACGTGCTTTGTATAAATAGACACTTTTGACGAGCTACTTAATCAGCAGAAGAAAAAAAAGCTATTTTCCCAGAATCAACAGAGAAAACAACAAACCTATTCAACATGAATATGGTGAGATTAATATGATATTCAATCTATCAAAGTTTGGAAATTCGGCTAGAAATGACTGTTATTGCTTAAATTACTTTTATTATTAATATCACTCTGATTTATCTTCATTCTCAGCATAGAAATGTTATCAAAGCAGTTGGTCGACTTACACTTATTATTATTATTATTATTATTATTATTATTATTATTATTATTATTATTATTATTATTATTATTATTGTGGTTGCTATTATTATTATTATTATTATTATTATTATTATTATTATTATTATTATTATTATTATTATCATTTTTATTATTATTATTATCATCATAATCAGGTAAGCTAAAACCCTAGTCGAAAAAGCCGGATGTCATAACTGATAATTGATTCGCTCGATATCCTTTGCAGATCAGTGTTGTCCACTTAGCGTTGATGGCCCTTTTTTGCCATCCTGGAACTGACTGGAGCACTTCCAGCACCTGAATCCAGCAGACGCCTCTTCTTTAGGGGTAGTCCTTATGGCTACGGTGGCTATGGCTAAAGACCTTTCGGATACGTCTTTGGCCACAGTGGATACAGCGGCGGCTTTGGAGGATTCTGTGGCTATAGTAGTTTTGGTGCCTTTTAGTGATGATGAAACTGATCCTAAAGTTATGAAAAGTCAGAATATCAACGGTCTTCCTAAACTACTTAATTTTTTAAAAGCAGACTAGCTACTGCACTATACTTCTAAAATGTATAGAAAATGTTTTTTCAGTAAGAAATGTTTATATATTATTCCTGTCCTGACAAAGACAATCAAAACAAGTTTCACTTACAAATATACTATATTGTCAAGTAAATGATGTACTTTACGAGGAATTGTTTCAATAATTGCAGAATATAAAAAAAATGCAATAAAGTGATAGCCTTAATATAGGTGCATGTGGTTATCCAAGTCAATGGCAGTGCTGAAAGTCAATTTAAATACGCCTATGCTCTTGTCAAATGTCAGTCATCTTGTACATAAACAGCTTACTTGTAGTTGACACGCAATTCACCATCTCCTTCTTGTAAGTATATTGGCAGCCAAAAAGTATTCATCATGATTTAAAGTGCTTGCAAAATGACTCTAAGACCAATACACCAGTGACCTTAATCCCATTATAATCACCTTCATTCAAAAACAAGATTAAATGATGATCAAAGTGCTATTACTCAAAGATATTGGTCTCTACTATGACAAGAGCGTTTTTATTTATTTATCTATTCATTTACTTGTTTTTTCTTCTTTATTTCCGAGTTTAAAAGAGACTGCCAGCATTTGACTCCATCCAATTTCCATATCCAGCTCGGAAGTCACCACCAATAACAAGAGCTATCTTGAGTGAAATGGTTTCGAAAAGTTCGCCTTTTGAAGCAAACCACCAAAACCTAAACTTTCACTGTATGTGGATTATAATATAAAGGTACTACAATCTTAAAACGACTGGTAAAGCACTGGTTTAAAATAAGCAGGTATGTATCCTTTAAAGGTAATTTCAGTTTTAAATAAAGGTAGACTTCCTTGACAATATAATTATTAATCCCGTCTTTCAAATGTATTATAGAAACATAGGAATGAAACTGAATATGAAGAAATATATTTCAAAATTCAATAGATCAATTGTGTGATTTGCGTTTCTTGTAATAATATTTATTTTTGAGAATCAGGGTTTAATTTCATATTACTATAATAATCATTAAAAACCACTTATAGCTGTTTGAAATATCATCAATAAAAAAAAAAAAAAAAACTTTAATAACATTAAATTTATGATTAATTGTCATAACAAATAGAAAACGGTTAATAAAGAATTATTGGAAATACCTTAGAAACACTTCTCTAAAGGTGACTAAATCGAAACACCGAGTACGGTAAGTCAATCATCGTGCGCTATGTCGGATAAATCGCTGGGATTCTTTTCTTCACAATTATCAAGGTCAGGGTTTTTATAGTATAAAGATAAAGGTCAAAGTTTTAGAGAAGTAGACTGATTCACTTTATATCTTAAGCAGGGACAGAAACCAAATCGAAATATTGCGAATATTCCACAGAAGCAAGCAATGAGAAGTGAATATAACCCACCAGCTAAATGCATCACCTATAAAGATCAGCATCGCTTTTCATGATTCCTTTGTAAGATTTAGAAAATACTGAATAAAGGGACTTTTAGTGCCCTTTAACCGAATGAATAAAAGGCTCAGCACATTTTGCTAATAAAAGATATTAATCATTGCTCATGAACATTACTAAGAGTTATATATCTTTTAATGATTTCTGCATTTACTATAACAGTTTATTGAGAAATAAATACGAAAACAAAAGTATAAATAGTTTAGTGATACCCTAAATCGAAAGCATTGTATCACATACACCAAAGCAATTCTTATAATAAAAAGTCTGTGAAGATGAAGGGTTTGCTGTGCGATTCGGTAATTTCACAAACTTTTGGGTTCAGTTGTAATAATATTGAATCAAGTGTTTTCATAGTGTTATGTAGCTTCGAATCATTTGGAATGAAGGCAAAAACATACGGAATATTTATGAGGAAGGAGGTGGAAGTGGTAAATAAATATATTGCTATCATCTGCCATTTGATCACTAATGATGCCATAAAGTTGCTTAATTAAAATTTCCACCTAAATCCAAACCCATATACACACAAACACGTACACACACATGTATATATATATATATATATATATATATATATATATATATATATATATATATATATATATATATATATACATATATATATATATATGATAAATTTTGCAGACTTGAACGTGTTTTTTCATATTTCAAATATGTCATTATTTTAATAAATAAATGTCTGCAAAGAATGTGGCTAAACGGTAGGGACCCTGTCATACAATTATCCTGGACCAGGGTTCGATTCGTGGCCGGTCAGATGCTATTGTTTTTTAGTGGTTTCGCCTTGAGACTCTGATCCCGAGGTCGGTAAGAGTATCCAGACATTAATGTATTGAAATATATGGTTTATTTGAAATATGAAAGAAAACGTTTAAATGTGCAAACTTTATGCTATATTTATGTATACATCTCTCTCTCTCTCTCTCTCTCTCTCTCTCTCTCTCTCTCTCTCTCTCTCTCTCTCTCTCTCTCTCTCTCTCTCTCTCTCTCTCTCTCTATATATATATATATGTATATATATATATGTATGTATATATATATATGTATATATATATGTATATATATATATATATATATATATATATATATATATATATATATATATATATATATATATATATATATGATTGCATGAAATTATATAATTGAAATTGACCGCCCTCCCCCCAGCAACAAACCCGAACATACACACACGTATATATATATATATATATATATATATATATATATATATATATATATATATATATATATATATATATATATACATACATATATATATAGATATACAAATTTCATGGTATGGATAGGGAAAGAGTAGTTCAAAATGTCCTTTTTTTATTATTCCCAACGTTTTGTGATTCTTAATCACATTGTCCAGGGCTAGAAATAAAACATATACAAAAGAATTAAGAAACAGTTAAAATTTTTTACAAATTCATTCAGAACTATAAAAACCAGTTAAAATTTAAATGAAAATTAAAAGGAAAAAATGAATAAATAAATATATATACATCAAAGTAGTGGAACCAACCTCGCAGAAGCGTAGTGAGAAACTGTATGCCAACAAGAGTTAGAAAACAAACCAAAGAAATCTATGACAAATACAACTGAATAGAAGAAGCTTGGGTATTTAACGATGGAACTAGTCGTTTGATTAATATGGATTGAAGAAGAGGTAAGTCATGGTTATTTGACACTTGACCAATGATGGTAAAATCTTTCTTTTCAATATTTTGTTTGCACATTTTAGCATGAATCAGAATATTAGAATGTTCAGGGTTGAATATTCTGCAACCAGTTTGATAGCTAACACCTCTAGGGAATCAATTCTGACCTTTAACAACCTCCTGGTAGATCCTACGTAGGTCCCAGAGTTACACTTTGGGCAATTATATTTATATACAACACCAGAGGACATATAAGGACTCAATAGGTCTTTGAAGTGGAAAAGCGAGCCAATAGTGAGAGGGTTCTTAGGGATGAGTTTAACTTCCACAGCTGGGAAGTGTTGTTGGATAATTTCTGTAAACTTTTTCTTTAGGAAATCCTCATGAAGAAAAGGAAAACTCGCATAAAATTTTAGTTTAGGAACTTTAAGTGTTTGTGGAGTCTGAGCCAACTTGTCATTCAATAATCTATTAAGAAGTTTAAAAAACATTTTGGTGGGGAAACAGTTTTTCTTAAAATATTCACATAGATAAATAATTTCAATATGGAAAGATTCCCAACTAGAGGTCAAAAGGAATGCTCTGTGGAGAAGAGTAAAAATAGAATTAGTTTTAAAATTATAAAAACAAGAGCTATAAAAGTTTGAACCTAACCCAGTGAACGTCTTTTTTCTAAAAATCGTGGTACTAAAACCTTCTCTATTTCTAGACACCAACACATCTAAAAAGGGAAGTTTGTTATCTTCCTCCTTTTCTTCGGTGAATGTTATGTTTCCATGTTGTGAGTTGGCAAAGTCAAGGAATGATTCAGCGCCGAACTCATCTCTGAATAGAGCAAAGTTATCATCAACATACCTAACATAAAACTAGGGATGATAACTTAAAGGGCAATTTTCCAGCATGGTCTCCTCCAGGGAGCACATGAAAATATTAGCAAAGGTGGGTCCCAAGGGGGAACCCATAGCCATCCCATCAAGTTGTTTGTACAAATTACCATTAAAAACGAAAGAGGTGTCCAGCACCGCTAGCTCCAAAAGTTTTTTGAAAGACGTGCGATTAAAGTCATTAAAAGTGGTATTTGGTTCAGAAAATAATTTGTTTAAAATAATATTGATAGTTTCTTTCACAGGTATATTACTGAATAAAGACTCAACATCAAGACTCGTCATGAAAAGATCTAAGTCCTGAGAAATTATGGCCTCTTTAAATGCATAAGAGTTATTTAGAGAAAAGGTGTTTTTTGTCAAAGGTTCCAGTAAGGGAACGAGGAACTTAGCTAGCTTGTAATTAGGGATATTAAAAGACGATAAGATAGGTCTCAGTGGATTTTCGATAAACCATATAAGATGCCATAGGAAGACCCCGAACAGAACAAATTTTGGTAGGTAGTTTCAGTTATGGATTTTTCATTTTTAAGAGTCTTTAAAAATCTATCAATTCTATCCTCGGTTTTAAAAATATTATTAAAATTAGGCTCACCAATTTTCAGAAATTTAGATTCATCATTCAAAATACTTTCCATTTTTCCCACATATTCCTTCTTATCTAAAATGACAGTTCCTTTGCCTTTATCCGGTCTAGTAAATTATAAGATTATCTCTATTGGCAAGATTCCTCAATATATCAAAGTCTG
>NC_090755.1:49771645-49774145 GCF_036898095.1 Palaemon carinicauda | reverse complement strand
CTTTCACAGGAATGCATGAAATATTGAATAAAGGTCAAGAAAACAGATGATTCAGGATGTGGTATGAGAAACTTGACGCTAGAAGAAAGGCTCAACTGTGACTCTTTATCAGAAGTATCTGTCTGTAGCAAAAACGCAAATAGTGAGTGAAAAATACTCGGAACATTGGATGATGCATTAAACCATTTCATGTTTTCCAGAGGATAAAAAATAGCCAAAGATGAGGCAGCCAGATGATTTATGTAAACCTTTGAATAATTGATAAGTGATTATGAAAAGTGAAGTAATGGATTTGCAGGAGGTGATGTTAATGGTAATATTTAATCTTCTCATTAGAGGTAGACTAGGTTATAAACATATATATATATATATATATATATATATATATATATATATATATATATATATATATATATATATATATATATATATATATATATATATATATATATATATATATATATATATATATATATAAATAATATATATATATATATATATATATATATATATATATATATATATATATATATATATATATATATATTTATATATATATATATATATATATATATATATATATATATATATATATATATATATATATATATATATATATATCATTACGACTAGCGAATTACATAAAATTTCCAAGCTGCTTATATTACATAATTCAGTACACAATAGAAAAACTCCAAGCTCCGAGAATAATGTGGAACTCCCAGACAATGATAAATATGAACACTGAATATATGAAAAGTCTCTTTACTTTACACTCAAACCATAACCGGGTGATTACTTTACTTTTAACGGGAACTATTCGTAAATCAACATCTTACTTTGGTTCTCACTCATGGGATACGAGCAAAGTTCTGAGGAAAAATATTGGTGATTGAAATAATATACATTACAAAAATAGATATGTTCCATAAAAATTTAACAATTCAAAATTAACACCAACACTAAATTGATCGAAATATTAAATCTGAATTAAACCTTAGACTAAGACAAAAAAAATGATAAACTATAAAAGATTATACAATCACTTGTTTCACTGGAAATAAATTTTTGATAATATTTAATTTTGACAATTAGTGAATAAATGAAAAGGGACTGCTGTATCCACCATAGCCAAAGCCGTATCCGACGGATCATTAGCCATAGTTGCCAAATCCATAGGAACTGCTTCCAAAGGGCTTCAGTTAACTCCATCAGGACAAAAAGGCCAACACCTACAAGGCAATCCCTATTTTCCAATGAAAATGATAAAAGAAATCAAATTGAAATTATTCCAATGACACTCCAGTGAGTCTAGAAGAATATAGAACTTAGAAGACTAAGTGTATTTACCGCAAGAATTATCATGAGTGTGTAATTGAGGTTCTGTACACTGGAAGATTATACACAGAGCATTAAGAACGACCTTTACAATGGCTGAATAAAACAGTCAGCATATACTGCATATAAATGTCATGTCTGGAGGATTTATTCAGCAGACTTTGAGAGAAGTATTCCTGGATCTATATTTATACTGAATATTACCCCAAAGGTAAATTTCTCTACGATAGAAGAGTGTTCTATCCTCTACTTATTGATATACTGACATGAAATAACTTCAAAGTACTTTCATATACTTTAAAACATACCACGTAAACCATTTTGTTCCTCGAAATCTCATCATTTCTTTAGATAACCACTTAGGCTTAAATTGAACTTACCGTTCTCATGAAGAATAAGATAATCTATTGTTAACCGACTCTGGAAAATGTACATACCATAAAATGGTGAACTTCTTATTAATGTCTGTGCCTATCAGGACACTTGATAACATCCTATTTTGAAATTGGCTTGGAGGGTTGTAACATTTTCATGTTAAACACATGGGAAAACTTCCACAGCTGATATTGATGGTTGGTACCTTTATCATTACTACTGAAAAGGATATTTCGATACTAATGTAAATACCTCTGTAAAATGTAATGTATTTACTGTCCCGCTGATGAAAAAAAAAATATCGATCTGCTACTCGCTGAAATAGAACTATTTCTTATGTAACTTTGGGGAAGACTGTAGGGTATCCCCCGTCCCGATCTGCTCTGCAGGAATTAGAGACAGACAGCTCGAAGCAATTCAGAGTTCTTATCAAAATTTTGTGCCCAAAAGAATTGTTTTTCGTCCAGTGAGACTGACTGTTGCGTGAGCCTTGGGGAAGGTTATCCAGGTCCGAATTATCGATGCAAAGGTTCGGGTTAACCCGATGTCTACTTTTGGGATTTTCAACGACAATGGAATGTGCGGATGAGAATGCTGCAAGATTAGAATGGTGATGGAAAGAAAGCTAAAATGTTTTTTTTTTTTTTTTTTTTTTTTTTTTTTTTTTTTTTTTTTTTTTTTTTTTTTTTTTTTTTCAGACAAATAAAACTATGGTTTTACGAGGAATTTATAGCATGATTATACAGAAAGGAATAAGTGGGCCATAAAAAATGCGATTGCAAACTAA
>NC_090755.1:49751645-49766645 GCF_036898095.1 Palaemon carinicauda | reverse complement strand
GACAGCTTCCCAGAAATATCCTACTGGATTTGTGAACAAGGAAACACTCCAATAGCGTATGACGCCCTCAAAACATACCTTCCTCAGCAGTACTCATCGTCGCCAGCCGCCCGTAAAGCACAGCTTTTCCAGCTCTCTCAACAACAGTTGGGGGACCAAAGGGCTTCGCTCGCCCTCAGGGAAATGATCAGTATCGCTCGCTTGCAACCTGCCGCAGACGGCTATCCTCGCTAGGTGAACCTACTTCGTGCCCTTTGGATACTCCGTTTACCCGAACCTGTACGCGCTGCCATACCCGATGTCAATAGTTTACTCATAAATGACTTAATGACCAAAGCCGACGCTCTTATGGACAGCCACTTCAAGACCTCCATCAACGCCTCCACTCCTGACAAAGAGGACGCCTATTCAACGTCAACCGAAGCTGACGTGAATGCCGTAGAACATACACGCCTACCCTGTGACATGCCTAAGCGGCGACAAAGACACCCACCACCCACCAATTGCTCGCGCCCCAACCAACGAATTCTACAACCACTTACTGCCTCCCATCCGCGACAATTTTGCTACTACCACAACAGATTCGGGGCAACCGCGAAGAAATGTGCCAAGGATTGTCAGTGGCCAAAAAACGTGTAAGTAGGCCATCGCTCGTGGCGGTGGCCTCCCGTGTTTCTATTCTTTTCTTTTTACATGATGCAGGAACGGGCGTGCGATTTTTGGTAAACATGGGTGCTTATCGTTCTCTTTTGCCAAGGGAACTCTTCAGGACACGACGTAGTCTGTCTACGTCTGCCGATGTCCACTTGGTAGCTGCCAACGGATCTGCGATACCCACCTACGGTTACGAGAACCTCACATTATCGTTTGGAAACGGTAAATTTAATTGGTAGTTTCTCGTTGCTGACATCATATCGCCAATCCTCGGTGCGGATTTCCTCTCTCATTTTAACCTTCTGGTCGATGTCGCCCACCGACGATTGGTCAACGCAGACTCGTAATTGTCAAGACCTCTTCAACCCTCCCCCTCCAACCTCACTCTCCACACCAGAGCACCCACAGATGCCTACGCCCACCTCCTCAAGTCTTACCTGGAAGTTTTCCGTCCAGAACTTCGCCAAACGCCCACAGCTCCTGCCAAGCACGGTATTTATCATCATATCAAGACGACAGGACCCCCATTCTTCGTAAAATTCAGACATATGGCACTGGGACGATTTGCAGCAGCCAAAAAGACGTTCGCCGAAATGGAGGAAATGGCCCTTTGCCTAAAGGCCTCCAGTCCATGGTCGTCACCCTTACACATCGTTATGAAAAAAGACGGCTCCCTCCGTCCGTGCGGGGATTACAGGTGCCTGAACATCCAAGCAAAACCAGATCACTCTCCCCCCCCCCACCCACCAAACATCGCTAACATGACCTCCTACCTGCACAAACCGAAGGTTTTCTTCACGTGCGACATCCTGAAGGGGTATTATCAAGTGACTATGTACCCAGAAGACAACCCCAAGACCGCCATGACCACTCCGTTTGGTACATACACCTTTAATTACTCCCGTTTTAGCCTTCATAATGCTGGGGCCACTTTTCAGCGTCTCATGGATAGCATCTTAGGGGGCCTCCCGTTCTCTGTATGTAATGTGGATGACATACCTGTGTTCTCTTCCTCAAAAGAGGAACACCTCCGTCACCTGTGCATCCTGCTCGACCACCTGCAACAAAACGGCCTCGTTGTCCGGTACGACAAATGTACCTTTGGTGCCAACGAAGTGTCGTTTTTAGGCACCGCATCACTCCTGAAGGAGTCCATCCCCTCCCTGAGAGGGTAGCAGCCATTCAGAGCTTCCCTGGGTCCTCCTGGGACTAAGGACCACTCCTAAAGACGTCCTCGACGTCTCAGCAGCTGAAATGGTGTATAACGACCCGTTGGTCGTCCCTGCCGAATTTTTTCCTTCTGCAACCTCCTCCGACAATTTCCAGGTCATACGTCACGTCGTGGAATAATCTACTCCATACCCCCTGACTTACAAGCCCCTAGCAAAGCATCACATACCGACAGACTTGCACTCTGCAACACACATCTTCCTACGCAACGACACTAGCAAGCCATCACTAACGCCCCCTTACATGGGCCCTTTCCTTGTGATCCGACGTGATCCGAAAGCATTCCTACTAAACATTCGTGGCAAAGAAGACTGGGTCTCCATTGATCGTCTAAAACCAGCTTATCTCCTGCCAGATGACCCGCCTACAGTTCGCCTCTCTAGATCAGGGCGCCCTATTTAACATGTATAGTATGTCATTTTTAGGGAGGGGGAGCCATGTACCAACCGTGTGTCACACGATCGTACATAATAATGATATTTCATTTTGTGTATATATTATGCTTATATCTTCGGTGTCTCCGCGCACTAACAAAAAACCTGAAATAACGTGTCTGTTTTTTCATTGTTAACTGTTAATCGGCGCAGTGTCGGTTGAACAGGAAATTTCCTGTTGCATTCAGTTTTTGTATATATAGGTGAGATGTTCTGTAATAAAGTTACTCATTGCTTTCATCCTGCCTTCGAGTCACAATCTTCTCTCGGCTCATCAAACGTCTATGGAAAATCACTGATTCCTTATCATAACTGATGAGTATTAATTGAGTGAATTTATGATAAAAGGATAGATTTTCCTTAAAGACCAGGTCTAACGTTCAGGTCGTTATGTTGTTAGATTTTATAGGCCTATTGTAACAACAATTTCGTTTCTTGTTCAATCAAACTGAATTCTACAAAGTGTTACCTTCCAATGCAGAAGTTATGTTTTAAGCATTTGGGGCAGTAGGGTGTGTCAGTCCATAAACTAGGGAATATATCAAAATAATTCTTGAATATACGATATCTTTCAAACATACCCAAACTGAGTAGAAAGGTTTGTCCATTTCTCCTATAATTTATAAACAATTGACCCGTTTTAATGTAAAGGATATTAATTATGTTATGTTCGTACAGTAAATGTCAAGAAACCCAACACAAAGAATAAGTCTAGTTAAGAAAAATCTATATAATACGTTTAAGTGTGAACGAGCAACAGAGAACACACTTAACTTCGGCAGTATTGTTATTACCGCGATAAGGTGCCAAACTCACTAAAATATTCAGAAGCCAGGGGTCTAATGAAATGTCAAAACTAGAAACAAACATCTTTTTTTATATGTACTTGTTATATATTAAATTGCTTTATTTTCTTTGTATTAAGAATGCTAGTTGAATGTATGAAGATTTTTCTAAGAGTAACAGACTATCCACCACATATTGATACGGAAAAAATAAACAAGTTCATCGCAAATAAAAAAGGCATAGATTATGAATAGTATGAGAATAGTAAGAATTTTGTAATCAAGTCCATAATTTCCTAATCCGATTTGCTGAAAGTTTCAAATAATATCGCTTGCATATTGACAGATTAAAAAAAAAAAAAAAAAAAAAAAAAAAAAAAAAAAAAAAAAAAAAAAAAAAACATTGCCTTGAACCATTATTCAAAAATAATAGACAAATGAATGGATATTAGACGTATACATCATTCAAGATTCTAGGGGTTAAATGACCCCAAGGTTTGTTCTCGACCGACAGAGACAAGGGACAGGCCATTGCCTTATATAGCACAGTTTCTTAGAGACAGATTGTATTTATGTCTGATCGACATCAAGTCCCCTCTCCACCCAAGACAGGACCAAAGAAGGCCAGACAATTGTTAAAGAATCAGCAGGTAGACTTACAGTCCCCCGAAGCAGACGAGTCTCTCGTTCCAAAGGCCTCTGAGGTAAGGGGCACTAAGAGAGTTTATCGTGATTTGAAACCCGTGATAATTGGGAGTCAATGAAGTTTTCAGTATGCCTTTTGCTATTCTGGTGACTTCGTTAACGATGGGTGTCTTTATTGACAAGGTATATATTATTTTCTGTGACTGAGAAACACTCAAGAATATCTATATTGTATTAAGAGGTATTTAAATAAGAAAATGTTTTTATAAATTATATGAAAATATATTTATTAAAGCAGTTTAGTATCTCCTAATCATAGACGTAAGGGACAGAGTAACAATATATGTGATGTCTATCAACCGTAAAATCCTCCAAATCCCCCGTAGCCGCCACTAAAACCTCCAAATCCACCTCCATATCCACCTCCATATCCACCATAGCCAAAACCGAAACCGTGGGGTCTGTAGCCATAGCCGCCGAAGCCATAGGGACTACCTCCAAAGAAATGTCGCCTGCTGGGTTCTGGAGCTGGAAGGGCTCCAGTCAGTTCCAGGAGGCCGAAAAGGGCCACTAACAATAGGACTGCAACACTGATCTGCAAAAGAATACAAAAATTAAGTCAAATAAAAATAAAAAAAAAAAAAATCACAAAATCCTGAACTTGGGAATGTACGGTAAAAGTTATTGTGTATTGAGATTGAAAATGAATTCGGGTGAAGAGAAAAGGAAAGACTGAAGAAAATGCTTAGTATGTCAGAGTATGAAAGAGATTATTATAACAGGTCAGGACAAATGGTAGATACAAATGATAAATCTATTTTACTCTTTGATATTATTTCATTTACCGATGGAAGATTTTTGTACATTTAAAAATAGAATCTTATTCTTGCCTTATTTATATATATATATATATATATATATATATATATATATATATATATATATATATATATATATATATATATATATATATATATATATATATATATATATATATGTGTGTGTGTGTGTGTATATATATATATATATATATATATATATATATATATATATATATATATATATATATATATATATATATATATATACTGTATATATATATATATATATATATATATATATATATATATATATATATACACTTGTATATAAATATATATATATTCATATATATATATATATATATATATATATATATATATATATATATATATATATATATATATATATATATATATATGTATATATATATATATATATATATATATATATATATATATATATATATATATATATATATATATATATATATATATATATATATATATATATATAAAGTATTCACAGGATGTATCATTATAAGTATTGTTTTGTAAGTGTTAGTATGTATGGACGCATGAATGTGTATATATGCATTTTTTCTATTTTCAAAGAATTAGTTATTATCTCTTTAGTAAAAAGTATAAACAATGCTATCAAGAGTTGTACTATAATTAGAACTGTACTTTCAAAGTATAGAATCTTCGATCTTTTCAGATATATAAGCTGAAATATGTTTCAATGGTTTTCCTGAGTCTTCACTCATTGAAAACTTTACTTCATTTCATCAAGTTTCTTGGAATGAATTTATGTCGATATTCAATACAAAATGTCATTTTATACTTACAGTTTTCATGATGACGAGGAGATCTGCTACTTCTTCCTTCGATGACTCTGGAATTGTATGTCAGTGTTCTTTGCGCCCTTCTATTTATGGGAGGATCGTTCCTCTGCACAGAGTTGCCAATGATCTATTGTGGAGTCGGATTCTGATGCTGTCCATAGCGTAGCAAGACTTGATAAACGTTCACAACCTATATTGACAGTTGCTATGTAATGTCATTTTCAATCATAATTTTTTCCTCATCGTTAGTTTCATTGCAAGATAAATTCCATCTGTGAGTTTTACATGTTGGCATTATCAGTGGCAATAAAAAAAAAATCCATCGAACATGAAGGGAAGTACTGGGCAAAACCATTTCGCAACTTCCCCGCTAACATTTAGGAACCGTATAGCAGGTGATGATTTGTGCCCTAGGAGTGCCATTACCAACCATCTCCAACCCCCCCCCCCATGACAGTGTCTTCTTCCACTACGACTATCCTACTTTATTGTATGATTCAACACTTGGGCTGGGGAGGGACATCGGGATTCCTTTGGGGTTTCCAAATCCTGAACTCGTTTTAATGCTGCAAAATTACAGGTATACAACAAGGGATTTTGACAGTGTATTGGCGGCGTCGTGATAAAGATTTCCACCACCCAGAAATGGTTCAGATCATAATAAGATGGATGTTCAGTCACTTGGTGGGAGCCTAGTCATCGTTATATTGTTTGAAGTGTTGTTTCTAAGTGAATGGAAGGTTCATTTAGAAGATTAGATGAGAGAGAATTGAACATTTCTAGGAATGCATAAGATATTGAATAAAGGTCAAGAAAACAGGTTATTCAGGACTTAGTATGAGAAAATGGACGCTGGAAGAACGGCTCAACTGTGACTCTTTATCAGAAGCATCTGTCTGTAGCAAAAACGCAAATAGTGAGTGAAAAATACTCGGAACATTGGATGATGCATTAAACCATTTCATGTTTTCCAGAGGATAAGAAATAGCCAAAGATGAGGCAGCCAGATGGTTTGTGTAAACCTTTGAATAATTGATAAGTGATTATGAAAAATTAAGTAATGACAAAGAGAAGAAAATGGAATTACAGGAGGTGATTTTAATGGTTATATTCAATCTTAAACCCATAATAGGTAAACTAGGATATATATATATATATATATATATATATATATATATATATATATATATATATATATATATATATATATATATATATATATATATTTATATATATATATATATATATATATATATATATATATACATATATATGTATATATATATATATATATATATATGTGTGTGTTTTTATATTTATATATATATATACTGTATATGTGTATATATATATATATATATATATATATATATATATATATATATAAATATATATATATATATATATATATATATATATATATATATTTATATATATATATATATATATATATATATATATATACACACATATATATACAGGTATATATATATATATATATATATATATATATATATAAATATACATATATACACAGGTATATATAGACATATATATATATATATATATATATATATATATATATATATATATATATATATATATATATATTTATATTTATATATGTATATGTATATATATACATATATATATATATATATATATATATATATATATATATATATATATATATATATATATATATATGTATATATATATATATATATATATATATATATATATATATATATATATATATATATATATATATATATATATATATATATATTCATATATATATATATATATATATATATATATATATATATATATATATATATATATATATATATATATATATGTATGTACATATATATATATATATATATATATATATATATATATATATATATATATATATATATATATATATATATATATATATATATATTACTACGACTAGCGAATTACATAAAATTGCTAAGCTCTAAAACTCACCTGCTTATACTACATAATTCATTACACAATAGAAACACTCCGAGCTCCGAGAATAATACGCAACTTCCACACAATAATATATATGAACACTGAATATGTAAAAAGTCTTTTTACTTTACTCTCAAAATAAAACTGGGTGATTACTTTACTTTTAACGGGAACTATTTTTAAATCAACCTCTCACTTTGGTTTTTAGTCAGAGGATACGAGCAAAGCTCTGAGAAAAAATATTGGCGATTGAAATAACACACATTACTAAAATAGATATATTCCATAAAATTTTTACAATTCAAAATTAACACCAAAACTAAATTAATCGAAATCTTAAATCTGAATTAAACCCTAGATTAAGACAAAAAATTGTAAACTATTAAAGATTATACAACCAATTGTATCACTGGAAATTAATTTTTCTAAAATATTTAATTTTGACAATTAATGAATAAATTAAACTTTCAGACATAGAAAATAAATGCGAATTACACTTAACTGATACACTCACTTCCTTTAGCTCACACAAGATTACCGAAGGGTTAAGGAAAAATAAATACACTTTATCATATAGAGCCAAAGAAATCATAAAATTATCAATTTTTATGCTGCCTAATTCTTTGTTTGCTTCTAAAGTAATCTCGAAACTGGGAAGTAATACCCAAGCTTCCCAAAAGTCTTTACACTGTTAAGTTCCATGAAAATTTCTTTGATTGCCCTAAAACTATAAAAGGCCTCTTGAATTGTATCATAACTATTATAAATTGGAATATTTCCTAAATAGAGAATTTTTAAATTTTTTATTGTGCCAGAACCAGAAAGTAAATTATTACTGTTATCCTTATTATCAATACAATTTTCTGCCAATGCCGATAAATTGTGTGCAATAACACTGGACGAAAAAGTATTGTTGGGGGTATAATCTAAATTGCCAAGGTCGTCAACGGTGTCTGGGGTTTAAACAGTGGAGTAAAATAAGTATAATGGAAAGGAAATCATAAGACTGCCTCAAATCCAAAGAAGACCACATTAACCTTTCATGGAAATTATTTCTCCACCAGTGACACCTGCAAGAGCTGCTTCCCAAATGTCAACTCCCTACCCTACCATAAAGTGATGGTACCACAATGATTAGTGACTCAAGTATATGCTAAACCCGTTTGATGTGACTGGGAACATTACAAGAATACAATCATCACCAACTTTACTCAGAGTGGCAGGCAAACCGGACAGATTGCCGAGAGTCCTATTTCTATGAAACCGGCCAACCCCTGCCATCCAAAGGACAAGTTTTTTGTTCGAGAAGAGTCCCACGTGCCAGTATGGGAATAATGGCACTCCTATGTGTACAAGCATTATTGGGTAGTTGGCAAGACCACCGCAGCTCCCACAATTGATTTTGAAAAAAAAAAAAAAAAAAAAAAAAAAAAAAAAAAAAACAATCTCGGATATGATGTCCCCTAAAAAATTGGGCAGTAAAATGGGTAAGGCTGGCAGCAGTTGATGAATATGATGGAGAATAAAGCAGTGATAAGTAATAGAAATAGGATGAGAGAAATTTAGCATCAAACTGGGGAAAAAGAAAATTTCTTAATTCGAGAGACCTCTTGCCCTCATCGAGCTTCCGCACGGGAATATGCTGTGCTTAAGATCAATGATTTCATCAAGGCATTCTCTCGTTAAGAGAGTATTCACACTTGAAGTTGAACTTAGTAATGGAGTCTTTACATTTTCTTCAAATATCTCAGTACTATTATCTAACAATACAAAGTGGATTCAAGATCCTCCTATCCACAAATTCTCCAAGAAAAAGAATCTGTTTACCTGCAGCGATATGTATCTAAACAATTATCATAAATTACTATTCCCCATAAGAGCTGATAGGTTAATACAATCTAGAAAATGAGAATGAACATCTTTCAACCATCTGCCTTTCCTCCAAATTGGGTCATAAAGAAAACAAGAATATGCTCTCATCTTTTTTATTTATTTTTTGTTTTTTTCAAAGAAATATACCTTTACTCTAAGTCACCATATACAGTACCCCAAGTCACCACAAACAATGTACATTAGAACATAGTCAGAGGAAAGGGCCTCACTATGCTATACATTATGTTGTATGATTAAGGCAAGATTTATTATATTTGTTTTTTATATATTGAATTATTAAATTCATTATGATATAGCTTGTAATAACGGCAACAAATTAACCATAGATATTGAAATCCTGTATTCAAATGAATACGTTATCCGAATTATGGTTTCGAGCTGGTTACAACCACAAATATAAAGTATCAAAGTCCAACGCTTAGTAATATATCGTAAGTTGAGGTGGGACCCGAACATGTCAGTCTTATTCTCTAACTGATATCAAATAGGTAATTGTCCGATAGGTAAATTAGGAAGAGATTCAGCAGGTGAAGACCCAGACAGGCGAATAATACTCGAAATAAGATAGAATGAAAGAATTTAAACACTTCTTCAGAACAGATTGATCACCAAAATCTTAAAAGACTTCCTCAATTGGCCAATTTTTCTTGTAATTGAAGAAACAGCAAAAATGTGCTTCTCGAACGTGAATTTCCTGCAAAGAATTACACCCAAAATTTTCACAGTTGTTTAGAGTTAAAGAAACATTATTAATTCTGACTCCTAGACCTGAATGTTGAAGAGCGACTGTCCTTGACCTACTTACAATCATATTTTGAGTTGCTTATGGTTCAACTTCATGACCCATATCTACAATGTAATTAGAGTGCTGCAATTTTGTTCAATGTAGATTATAATATCGAAATATAATATGATTAATAAATATACGTGATATAAAAACTCCATAATTCTATAATTGTTCAATAAGTTTATTCGGGTCTAAATGTAATATACGTTCCAAACAAAGCTGAAGTTTTAATTTGGGATGTATCTAGTAAGGTGGTCTTTGTTGTTACTTTATAAAAAGTACAGTAGATAGGACAAAGGAAGATGAAATTAGAAAAAAGAAAAAGTGTTTTCGAAGAAATAAAAGCAAGCCTTTTTTTCGGAGAAATTTCTATGAAGAAATAGAAAAGTTTTTTGAAAAGAGTTTGAATTTTACGAAAACCTTCAAAGTTTGATAAAACTATAACAAAAATATTCAATATTTTCTGTTTAATAGTTGCTACAAGAAGAATGTAGTAAGGGGAGAGGTGGAATTTCAAAATCCACCCTCTCTCTCTCTCTCTCTCTCTCTCTCTCTCTCTCTCTCTCTCTCTCTCTCTCTCTCTCTCTCTCTCTCTCTCTCTTAAGTTGTATAAATACCCTATATCACCAAGAGATGAAAAACCATTGTAAACAAATATCTCACAATGGAAGAGGAAGCCCCACTTTCATTTTGAGCTCTAGGCGCTTATTACCTGGTGGTAAATATATTAACAGGATGTAATTGGGAAACTGGCTGTCAGTTCCCATCTAACTGTAATATATGTTTACAATATGACTTTATCAAAGGATCTAATCAGAATGATTAAAATTGACTTCAGCATTATCTTCGACTTGTAAAGCCATAGCCACCTATACGGATATTATCAATTAATTCACTTTTCAATATTTCACGGGCAGTTTAGGAGCAAGTCTTTGATATAAACCTGAAGTTCAGCCCTTAACAAGACATTTGAGAATGAACTTCATTATCTTTGCCTTTGGATGGGCAGATAATTTTGGAAGAACTGAAAATCTTATAATGGATTTACTGGACTATAAACTATATTATCTTAAAATAAAAATAATTATTGTATTTTCATGATATAAAGTAATTATCCGATAAATTCATCAAAGGTAGTATAACAACCAAAACCTGCAAAGGGACTGCTGTATCCACCATAGCCAAAGCCGTATCCGAAGGATCATTAGCCATAGTTGCCGAAGCCATAAGGACTGCTTCCAAAGGGCTTTAGTTAACTCCTTCAGGACAAAAATGCCAACATCTACAAGGCAACACCTATTTTTTAATGAAAATGATAAAAGAAATCAAAATGAAATTATTCCAATGACACTCTAGAGAGTCTAGACTGTAGAGGAATATACAACTTAGAAGACTAAGTGTATTAACCGCTAGAATTATCATGAGGGTGAGTAATTGAGGTTCTGTACACTGGAAGATTATACACAGAGCATTAAGAACGATCCTGGATCTATATTTATACTGAATATTACCCCAAAGGTAAATTTCTCTACGAGAGAAATGTTCTATCTTCTACTTATTAATATACTGACATAAAATAACTTAAAATTATTTTCATGTACTTTAAAACATACCACGTAAACCATTTTGTTCCTCGAAATCTCATCATTTCTTTAGATAACCACTTAGGCTCAAATTGAACTTACCGTTCTCATGAAGAATAAGATAAATAATCTCTTGTTAACAGACTCTGGAAAATGTACATGTCATACAATGGTGAACTTCTAATTAATGTCTGTGCCTATCAGGACTCTTGCTAACATCCTATTTTGAAATTGGCTTCTAGGGTTGCGACATTTTCGTGTTAAACAAATGGAAAAACTTACACAGCTGATATTGATGGTTGGTACCTTTACCATTACTATTGAAAAGGATTTTTCCATACTATTGTAAATACTTCTGTAAAATACAATGTATTTACTGTCCCGCTGATGAAAAAAAATATCGATCTACTTCTCGCTGAAATAGAACAATTTCTTGTGTAACTGTGGGGAAGAGTGTGGGGTATCCCCCGTCTCGATCTGCTCTGCAGGAATTAATGACAGACAGCTCGAAGCGATTCCAAGTTCTTGTCAACATTCTGTGCCCAAAAGAATTGTTTTTCATCCAGTGAGACTGATTGTTGAGTGAGCCTTGGGGAAGGTTATCCAGGCCCGAATTATCGATGCAAACGTTCGGGTTAACCCGATGTCTACTTTTGGGATTTTCAACGACAATGGAATGTGCAGATGCGAATGCTGCAAGATTAGAATGGCAATGGAAAGAAAACTAGAATGTTTTTTTTTTTTTTCAGATTCAAACAAATAAAACTATGGTTTAACAAGGAATTTATAGCATGATTATACGGAAAGGAATAAGTGGGCCATAAAAAATGCGATCGTAAACTAAATTCTTTTATGAATATCATAATCAAATGTATCGTTTAATGGAATATCAGATGAAGAAAAGGATCATTTTAGAGCAAAATTCTGCGTTAAACTATTGAATACAGTTGCTCCGATTTGTATCGAAATCCTAATAAATCAAAAAGTTTTCACAATCCTATACCTTCTTTTGTCTATAGGTCTACATGGTTGTCAGATCTAGGCTACTGTATAAACTTCGAGTAGGACCTTTTTTTTTTTTTTTTTTTTTTTTTTTTTTTTTTTTTTTTTTTTTTTTGTTCTCTTGCGCTTCTTATATTTTCAAATATAGAAAATGCTTCCTTTTGCAAATATCTTATTGTAATTCTTCCATACTCTGAGATGTTTATCAAATTATCATCAGGTGGATCTGTGGCGCATTAAGTAAGTACTACCACTGATAATACTACTGATATAAAAATGAACATATTTTACTAATGATAAAAAAGACGATATTAATATTGTGACAATAATAGTAGTAATGATAAATATTATTATTAATATAAGTTTTATTATTATTATTATTATTATCATTATTATTATTTATCTATTTTAACTTGAGCAATGTATACATCAACATCATTATCATTAAAGCTAACAGTGATAACAATCAACTTTAACGTGCACATCATTTGAAACTTACTTTACTTTACTTTGACGGCTGTTTTTCCGGTTCTTTACAGCAGGGGAAACCTACTCTCTACAGGACCTCCACTGTTGTTTTACCTTGATCGTTCAGAGTATTTAACGTTCCATATCACGTATTGTTCATTTACTATTAAATTATCACTGTTATACGACTCATTGAATAAATTTTATGAATAATGAGTCCGACACCCCCACCAGACCTACCTCCTCTCGGTATGAGAAAGGTGTGTGTGGGGGTGTCATTTCAGTGATCTTTGCCTTGTCCAAGTTATTTAACCATGGTTCAGATTATGCTAGTATGTCCAAATATTTCTCATTTATCAATTCTCGAATGTGAATGGTCTTATTACCTACATATTGCATATTTACATAGCCAGAGTTTATGACATCCTTAGTAACTATGGTCAGTATTTTCTTGTAGTCTTTTCAATTCTAAGTCATAAGCTTTGCAGTCTCTAGAATTTACTATATGGTCACTCGGTTTGTTTAACTTTGTGCCGTTAATACACTTTGACACTTGCAAATTACACTCCTTGGTGGAATGTTTTCCTGAACATTTCCCGCAGACTTTATCATCATTCTTAGACTTGCAATCTTTTCCAATATGTCCGTACCTCTGACAGTGGTAGCAGGTGATCACGTGGTACCTATCACGTATGTTATAAGTTCTCCATCGTAACGAAACTTTGTCCCCGTTATAATGAATACTCCTCAGAACTTCAGATCATATTTCAGCACATAGTGGGTGGCCCCACCTGAAGCATTTTTTTTTTTCAGGACTACACTTATCTTTTCTTCTATATTTTGGATTTGGTCCAGGCAACAATTTATTTGAATCAAAGCATTTACTACATCTTCTTCATCATTGTACACATTGCCTATCGTTAGTTTTTGGTTTTAGTTTTCCGATTTTTCTCGTTTCAGTGTCAGCAACCAAAGTCCGAATTCTGTTTGCCGCATCTTCTCTGATCATTTTGTTTGCAAAGTTTACAACAGCATTTCCATTCATAGTTGACCTCGTGTTAAGTATAGGAATGACTTGAAGTTCCTGTTCAACTTCGCGTTTTCTTTCCGTGATTTTATTTGTTGTATTTGTTGATTCAATTACCAACAGATTTTTTTCCTTAACTTTATCGGCAAATGTTGGTTTCTCCGGTTTTGGGTCCATCAGTGTTTGAAGTGTTGCCTTGATTGGTTCCATATTCATCGCAAAAATATCAACTTACTCAGTGAGGTCAGTAGTCCGGGGGGAATTTGGTGCGTCTGCGCTAAGGTCCACAAGTTTGTTTTCCAATTCAGTTATCCTGGCGTCTTGTTCGCTCAAGGCCTCTTACCTCATATTCACATCTTCCTTCAATTTTTATATATATATATATATATATATATATATATATATAAATTGGCTTGTCTGGTTTCACCTACGCAGGGTGGGCATAACCAATCCAAGTTTTTTTGTCCCTTTTTTCCCGTCTCCCTCCGTGGTTTTACATATGAGGAAGAAATAGTATGGGACAGACATAGTGCACTGTTTCTTATCACTTAGGTTTCTCCGTAAGATTAATTAATATCTCTTCAATGATATTCTAAGCAAGAAACAAAAAGCAAAAACACGACTCAGGACACGTCCATACCTTAGCGGCTCTAGTGGTCAAAACTCCAGTGAAGAGACTGTTCATAGGAGAGAATTAAGAGATTTAGAATAAACAATAATCAAATGACATATGAATAATGAAAATAAATTCAGCAGTGACCAGATTTTGGACGGATCTTTCTGATCTTTCAGTTGAATCGGTGAACCTCAGAAACATAAACATAACAGATGTTTTTATGTTAA
>NC_090755.1:49739145-49746645 GCF_036898095.1 Palaemon carinicauda | reverse complement strand
ATTATGAGGGATTTGTTTTGCTAATCCATCACATAACAACTCCACATATAAATTTGAACATGGCACATATTCCACATATAAAAAAAATATCTCTACATATAGTTTCCAAATAGAGATAGTTGGAAACTCACAACACTGCAATGTACCTTGTATAAATAGGCATTGTTGACGAGTCCTGATAAACAGTTTCCTAGAATCAACCGAGAAAACAACAAACCTTTCCACCATGAAGATGGTAAGAATAATAGGATATATAATCTATAAATATTTTGAATTACGGCTAAAAGTAAGCGTTGTTACTTAAATTACTTTTAATGCAGATTATTCTGATTCATCTTATATAGATATGTTATCAGAGCAGTTGTTCGACTTACGTTTAACACGAAAGGACTGATAACTGATTCCCTGGATATCTTTTCCAGATCAGTGTTGCCCTTTTGGCGTTGGTGGCCCTTTTCACCCTCCTGGAACTGACTGGAGCCCTTCCAGCACCTGGACCCAGCAGACGCCTCTTCTTTGGAGGTAGTCCCTATGGCTTCGGTGGCTATGGCTACAGACCTTCCGGATACGGATTTGGATACAGTGGATACAGCGATGCCTTTGGAGGAATTGGTGGCTATAGTAGTTTTGGTGTCTTTTACGGATGATGAAACTATTCCACAGATATATGTGAAGTCGAAATATCAACTGCCCTTCTATACTACGTATTATTTTAAAGAAAAAAAAAAGTACTATACTTCTAAGATTTATAATAAAGCTTATATTTTTTAATAACAAGTTTGTGTTTATTATTCCTGTCCTGAAAGAGACAATCAAAACAAAATTCAGTTACAAATATGCTGTAAAGTCTTGTAATTTATGTACTTCACGAGGAATTGATGTTTCAATAACAGTAGAACATTAGAAATGAAATAAAGTGATAGTCTCAATATAAGTGCATCTGGTTATCCAAGTCAAAGACAGTGCTGAATGTCAATTTAGATACGTCTATGCTCTTGTTAAATGTAAAAGTCATCTTGTACATAAACGACTTAATTGTAATTGACACCCAATCCACCAGCTCTTCCTATAAGTTCATTGACAGCCAAGACGTATTTACCTCGATTTCAAGTACTTGTACAAGGACGCTGAGATCGATGCTTAAGTAACCTTAAAGGTGGATCTTGAATAGCTGTAATCAAAACTTTTTAATCCCCTTTGTACAAGATCAAGCTTACATGATGATCAAGACGTTAAGACTCAAAGGCATTGTTCTTTTCCATGACACGAGCCTTTTTTGGGGAGAGATCCATATATGTATGAAGTGTCATGAGTACAAAAGAGACCAATAGCATCTGACTCCATCCAGTTTCCATACTCAACTCTGAATTCACAACATAAAATAAAACCTATCTTGAGTGAAATGGATTCTGAAAAGTTTTTTTTTTTTTTTTCAGCAAGCAATTAAAACGTGGGCTTCTACTCTATGAGCATTATAACATAAAGGTACTAGATTCATAAGTCCACTGGTGAAACACTGGTTTAAATAGGCAAGTATGCGTCCTTTATGTCAAATTGCAGTTGCAAAGAAAGTCATGCTTCCTTAACAATAAAATTACTAATTCTGTCTTTCAAATGTGTTATAGAAACACAGGGATGACACTCAAATTAGGAAATATTTTTCTAAATCCAATAAACCAGTGGTTTAATTTGCATTTCTTGTAATAATAAAATAATGATAGGATTTAATTTCCCATTGCCAGTAATTAATAAAAGCCAAAAATCAATAGAATAGAACTTAAAAGTGTTGAGATTTATCCACAAAAAGCATTTAACATTAAATTCACAATTATTGATCATATCAACAACAAAAATGGATAACAATGACACGTACGGTAAATCTGTCATCTTGCACTATCACTATTTATATTGGATGATAGGTAGTAGGCTGGCCAGGGCACCAGTCACCCGTTGAGATGCTAGCACTAGAGAATTATTGGGCCTTTTGACGGTCCAGACAGTACTACATTTGATACCCTCTCTCGTTACGGCTTATTTTGTCTTTGCCTACACACATCGAATAGGCTGGCCTATTCTTTACACATTCTCCTCTGTCCTCATCCACCTGAAAACACTTGAGATTACCAAACAATTCTTCTTCGCTCAAGGAGTTAACTACTGTTGCTTGGTGGCTACTTTACTTTCGGTAAGGGTAGAAGAGACTCTTTAGCTATGGTAAGCAGTTCTTATATGAGGACACTCCAAAATCAAACCATTGTTCTTTAGTCTTGGGTAGTGCCATAGTCTCTGTACTTTGACCTTCCACTGTCTTGGATTAGAGTTGTCTTGCTTGAGGGTACACTCGAGCACACTGTTCTATCTTATTTCTCTTCCTCTTGTTTTTTTTTTTTTTTCAGTTTTAATAGTTTATATATGAAAGATGTAATTTAATGTTGGTATTGTTCTTAGAATATTCAATCTCGATGTTTTATTACTTTTCTTATAGTTTATTCATCTCCTTGTTTCCTTTCTTCATTGGGCTGTTTTTTCCTTGCTGAAGACCTTGGGCATATAGCATATTTCTTTTCAAACTAGGGTTATAGCTTCGCTAATAATAATAATAATAATAATAATAATAATAATAATAATAATAATAATAATAATAATAATAATAATAATAATAATAACGATCGGTTTGAAAGTGGACAGGTTTCTGATAGTCCACTAGGAAACTTTAATACAAAATTATCATTATCATTAAAATCATTATTATTATTAAGATAATTAAAATTATTAGAATTATTATTATTATTGAAATTAAATTTATTTAATTAAAATTATTGATATTATCGAAATAATTGAAATTATCATTATTCCCATGATCAGGACTTTCAGGACTTTTAATGATAACAAGAAAAAGGTAAAAATTGTGGAAGAGATGTTTGATTCACTTGATGTCTTTAGCAGGAACTAAAATCAAATCCTGATATGACGAATATTGTACAATAACAAACATTAAGAAGTGAATGAAGCATCTATGAAGATCATTGTCGGTTTTCATGATTCCTTTGTAAGATTTATGAAATACACAACGAATGGACTTGTAATGGCCTTTGACCGAATGACTAAAAGACGCAGCACATTTTGCTAATAAAACAAACTAAATCATGCTCAAAAATATTACCAGGTGCTATATATTTATAGAAGGATTGCTGCAGTTACTTTGAAAGTTTATTGCGAAAGACCTACGGAGTCAAATGTATAAATAGTTTAGTGATACCCTAAATTGAAAGCATTGTATATTTTTTTTTTTTTTTTTTTTTTTTTTTTTTGGAGAAAGCATTTCCTCAACGACGCAGACTTGTATCGCTGCAATACTTATTACATAAAGTGTTAAAGTGTGTGAAGATGAAGAAGATATTCCAATGATTTTCGTTTCGCATCTGCCTCCCCAGATACTGTTTACTGTTTGGTTCGAGGATATCACAAACCTTTGGATTCAGTTGCATTAGCATTACATCAAGTCTTTTCATACTGTTGCGTAGCTTCGAGCTGTCTGGAAGAATGGCAGACATTCAGTGGATAAAAATCAATAAGGAGGGGGAAGCGGTAAACGAGAATAATACATAAACTTCTGGGTATTTTTTGTTAAAATATCTGCTTTTTTAATTTAAACTGTTTAAATTACACGTATTTATAGACGACTCCATTATAACTCAAAATACACGTGAGTATATCAACAATATATGTATACTGTATATATGTATAAATCTATATATATATATATATATATATATATATATATATATATATATATATATATATATATATATATATATATATATATATATAAATATATATATATATATATATATATATATATATATATATATATATATATATATATATATATGTAAAATTACATATTTAAATCCATGACCTAAGAGGTCAATATGGAAGTTAGGAGCGAGTGTGAGAAATGCCGTAGTCAGTCATAAGCAGGATGCGAAACTCAAGACACTGCTATTCAGTTGCAATGTAACAATTTTCATGAAGAGTAAACACAACCAAGCCGTGAGAAAGAGTTGTCCCTCAAACGGACGTAAGTACCTTCCGGTATTAATGTTGTGCTTACACTAAATCATTAAGTGCTGAGATAACTAATTAGACTTTAACATCAATATGGATATTTTAGTCACTTTCTGGTCAAGATGTCATACGGAACGGTCATCCGACCAAACCATCTATACTCCTGTGATGGAGATGTTAATAACTGTTTTTAAAGAAATAAACTGTTTTAAAGTTAACTTACTTAGACTTATTCAGAAGAAGAAGTAACCTACCAAGTCTAACATTACACCACATTGAAGAGACATTTGACTAGAAACCTAATGTGTGTTTATAACAGTACCACGCTAACATATATACATATATATATATATATATATATATATATATATATATATATATATATATATATATATATATATATATATATGTGTGTGTGTGTGTGTGTGTGTGTGTGTGTATTTATATATATATATATATATATATATATATATATATATATATATATATATATATATACATATATATATACACACATATATATATATATATATATATATATATATATATATATATATATATATATATATATATATATATATATATATATATATATATATATATATACTATAGACTATGAATGCCATATATAGGGTTTCGTCATACTTTGTTAATTTTTCCATTAGTTGGTTAATTACATGGATATGGTCAGTTGTTGAATTACCCCCTCATAAGGCGTGCCTGCTCATTTGGTTGATTAAAGTCTAACTGTATTTCGATTTGGCCTAATATGATCTTTGTAAATATTTTATGTATTATGGAGAGTAAACTTAATGGGCAATAATATTTTTTGCCTTTTGTGTATCCTTTTCTGTGAATTAGTATAATGATAAAGTTTTATCAAATCTTAAGTATACAGTATACTTGCAGAAATTTTGAGCAAAGTTCAACGAGTTTTACTACTATGAAATCTCCTCTATCTATTTTTAAATCAATTGGTAGGCCATCTTCTCCTGCTGCTTTGCCTCTTATCATGCCTTTTAAGGGTTTTTTACGCCTCCTACTCAGATATTTCGTTATTTCTATTAAAAAAGTTTTTTTTTTTCATTATTTCGCTATTGTATAGCATTTTATAGAAATTCTCTGCAATTTTTATCACTCCTTTTGTTTTGTTGATAATATTTCCATTTTCATCCTTTAGAGGAAATTCCTGCTGGCGCCCTGATCCAAGTCTTCTTTTCATGAATTTTATGTTTCTTCCTTTCTTTAATTTTTCAGTAATTTTGGTCTGATTGTGTTTTTAATTGTTTTCTTTTTTGTTTGGATAGTTCTGCTAATTGTATTTAATCTCTTGAATTTTACCCTAATTTCCAATCTTTTTTATTAGGTTTTTTGTTTTCTGATAGCTATCTTTGATCTTGTTTAGGAAATTTTCCACCTATTCCCTGCGCTGATTCCAATACAAATTTTGTTAACTTACTGCTTTTATATTCTTCTTCACATGCTTCCGTTTCATCATGTAGTTGGGATTACCTATTTTGCATTTAACTTCAATTTTTCTCTTATTATAAGATTGGTTATCTTCATTCTTAAAATCAGGCTTTTTTTTACCTTACCTTGAATCTAGAACATTTTTGCTTCTCATCATTCTATGATCGTTTGACTTTAATTTATTCAGAAATATTACATCCATAACTAAATTACCTTTTTCGGCGAGATTAAAATCTACATCCATTTTTGTTCCTGTATTTATGCGTCTCCATGTCCATTTTGTATGTACGTCCCACTGCAGGTGGTGCTAAAATCTGTGGACTAGAATAAACCCCTTTGGAACTGAACCTTGCAACCTACAATGTCAGGACCTTATAGATAAATTAGGGTTTAATAGAACTGAGTAAAATTACTGTTAAAAAAAACCATATATCCTGTTTTAAAAGACATGAAAGGAATAAAGTGGCTATTCTTAGAAGATTTTCTTAGTTTTAGTGACAGAATTGCTGGATTAATTATCAAATTAAAAGGAAGTATAAACTGAAGATCCTTCAAACGTATGCACTAACAACATCTCATACAGAGAAACCAATAGAAACTTTTTATGAAGATCTGGAGATATCTTTGAAAAAAATATGACTCAATCTATATTTCCTTTGGATGATTTCAAAGCTAAAGTATGCTAAGAGCTTATGTGTTCTTTACTTATCGTTAATTTTTTGTTTATTTTAGCACGGTCTAAATATAACAGTTCATGGCTACCGTAAGGTCACTTGTTTCTGGAATCAATGTGTCTTACTCCGGCAAACTTTTCGTCTGCTACTTTCTTGAAGTTAGGTTGAATTCCGGATGTTTTGGGTATCCATATACATTTATTTCTTTATTAATTTACATCTGTGATAAAACTCAATCTTTTTCCAATATCTCTTATAAGAATTAAGTGGAGTTATGATAAAAAATAAATTTGCTATATAGACAGTGTTAAACGCTTTGGTAGTTGTGTTGTTAGATCTTTTAGGCCTATTGCGTCAATCAATCGTTTTATATTTGCTCAAACTGAATTAGACGAAGTGATACCATCCACTGCAGAGGTTATGCCTTAAGCATTTGTAGCAGTAGGATGTCCCAGTCATTAACATTAGGGAATACAGCATATCAAAATAATTCTCGAAAATACGATATGTTCCAAACGTTGTAAATTGGGTAGAAACAATTGGTGTTTTTTATACAATTTAGGAATAATTTTCTTGATCCCAATTAATGTAAAGGAGGCTAATTCTATTATATGTATACAGGATATGTCAAGAAAACCAACATAAAAATAATTCTAGCAAATGATAATATTAAGAGGAGCAATCATAGATTTCTGATCTCTGCCAATAGTTATTGGAGTCGTCCTTGGCCTAAGATCTATTTGTGGTGGAAATTTTGTCAAAATCTGTCAATTTGATTTGACGCTCTTTAAAATGGCGAAAAATGCGAATCCGGATTCAGAATCCAGATCCGGATCATCTCCAAAATTCAATGGGGTTCTCCACGTCCGAAGATCTATCTATGGTAAAAATTTCGTTAAAATTCGTCAAGTAGTTTTGACGTAATCCTGTCCACGGTCACAAAGACAAAATAAATAAACTAGAATCCAGATCCAAATCCAGATCACATCCAAAATTTAATGAGGTTGTCCATGACCTAAGATTTATTTGTGGTGAAAAATTTGTAAAGCTCCGTCGAGTAGTTTTGATGTTATCTTTTTAATGGTGGAAATGCAAATCCGGATCTGGAATATAGATTCGGATCATCTCCAAAATTCAATGGGGGTCATCCATGACCTAAGATCTATATGAGGAGAAAATTTCGCCAATCTGTCGAGTAGTTTTAACGTAATCCTGTCCACAGACACACAGACAAATTAATAAGAATCCAGATCCAAATCCTGATCATCTCCATAATTGAATGGGGTCG
>NC_090755.1:49729145-49734145 GCF_036898095.1 Palaemon carinicauda | reverse complement strand
ACTAAGCAAAAAAATGCAAAACAAATAAAAAGGGGCACTCGTGGAAAAATGGCCATTCTAATATACGGCATTTCAGAAAAAAAAAAATTTCAGCCACATGCTAGGCAAACCATCAAGGCATATTTTCCGACAAATAAACATATAAATGAAATATTACTCTGTGATAGTTCCTTAGTACGTAGTAATTTTGAAAGAAATGGGAAAAAAACGAAAAAATGGCAATCACAGGAAAATCGAACACATACTTATATATACGCCATATCTGGCTAAAAAAAAAATAGGCATGGGTAGCCAGATCATCTAGAAACACTTTCCAACACTATAAAAATATAAGTTTTGCGACACTACTTGCCAATTCCTTACGGTAACATGACTAAGCAAAAAAATGCAAAACAAATAAAAAGGGGCAATCGTGGAAAAATGGCCATTCTAATATACGGCATTTCGGAAAAAAAAAAAATTTCAGCCACGTGCTAGGCAAACCATCAAGGCATATTTTCCGACAAATAAACATATAAATGAAATATTACTCTGTGATAGTTCCTTAGTACGTAGTAATTTTGAAAGAAATGGGAAAAAACGAAAAAATGGCAATCACAGGAAAATCGAACACATACTTATATATACGCCATATCTGGCTAAAAAAAAAAATAGGCATGGGTAGCCAGATCTTCTAGAAACACTTTCCAACACTATAAAAATATAAGTTTTGCGACACTACTTGCCAATTCCTTACGGTAACATGACTAAGCAAAAAAATGCAAAACAAATAAAAAGGGGCACTCGCGGAAAAATGCCCAACATTCTAATATACGGCATCTCAGATAAAAAAAAAAGACATGCACGTGTTAGCCCAACCATCAAGGCACACTTTCTAACACATAAACATGAAAAAAAATCAATAATATACGGCAATTCCTTACTACGTAGTAAATTTTTACAAATATTGAAAAAAAAAAACAGAAATTGGCAACCGCAGTTAAATACCCAATATACCAAAAACTACGTCGTATCTGACAAAAACAAAATCACGCATGGGTAGCCAGATCATCTAGACACACTTTCCAACATTAAAAAAGCAAAAGTTTTACGACACTATTTAGCAATATCTTACGGAAAAATGACTTGGCAAAAAAATGAAAAAAAATTAAAAAGGGACACTCGCGGTAAAATGCCCGACATTCTAATATACGACATCTCATATAAAAAAAAAGACATGCACGTGTTAGCCCAACCATCAAGGCACACTTTTTAACACATAAACATGAAAAAAAAAATGAATAATATACGGCAATTCCTTACTACGTAGTAATTTTTACAAATATTGAAAAAAAAAAACAGAAATTGGTAACCGCAGTTAAATACCCAATATACCAATAACTACGTCGTATCTGACAAAAACAAAGTCATGCATGGGTAGCCAGATCATCTAGACACACTTTCCAACACTAAACAAGCAAAAGTTTTACGACACTATTTGGCAATATCTTACGGAAAAATGACTTGGCAAAAAAATGAAAAAAAATGAAAAAGGGGCACTCGCGGTAAAATGGTCCTCGTGGTGATGAACGACATTTTAACTAAAAAAAAAAACATGCACATGGTAGCCAAACAATCCACCAAGACTTTCCACAACTGATAACCTATACAAGTTGCACCATTCTACGACAATTTCATAATACGTAATAACTTTGATAATTATGCAAACTACCTCAGAAGGGTAAACTCGGACGCGAACGACCCCGACGCGTCTCAGAAATCGGGGAAGGAGTACAGCTACAGCAATGCACATCTGGACACTACTAGAGCGTGTAGGGGAGACACCTCCTGCAGGTCGATCACCCACAAATTCAGTCACAGGGGTGAGTCACGTGAGAAAAACCTGTTTTTTTTTGACGCTCGGGGTCGCAAACGACCCACCGTACCTATCCAGGGTTTTTGCAAAAATACAGGTAAACAAGAATTTGCTAATCTATGAATTTTGAAATTGTATATGAGGGCTCCTGATAAAGATTTTCACAGCACAGAAATTGTTCAGAAAGGCAAAAGATTGTTAGATTGATTAAAGAGAAATTTGTAAGTGCATGGATGATTAATTTTAAAGAATAGATGACAGGGAATTGTGCAGTTCTAGAAAAGATAACACTCATTACATGAAATAAAGACAATAGATAATTCAGGCTGTCGTGTGGGAAACTAAACGCTAAAAGAAAGGCTGCTAATCAGAAGTTTCTGTCAGTAGCGAAAACACTTCTTGTTGGGCAGAGATTCGAACCTATGCTTCTAAGCCGAAACCATGCCAGCAGGGACTACCAATCGAGCCATCCAGGAGATTAATATGCTTTTTACGAGGCTACTGTACATATTCCTGTGGAATTCAGGAATCTGTTCTTAGAGTTGAGATGAACTCCCCTCAATCATGATATCTGATCAATGAGTTTGCAACACGTGGTTGAGTATGGTGAATGTATATCACTAACATTCGTAATTTTAATCTACGTAAATATCAACCAAAATGGCATTTAATATAGAATTCTACCTTTGGGAATTTATATCCACTGGAAATTCGTTTATGATAACAGCTTCTGGCTGGGCAGATATTCGAAACTATGCCTCTTTCTCGAAACCATGCCAGCAGGGACTCTACCAATCGAGCTATCCATAGAGATATATAAGCTTTCTACAAATCCACTGTACATATTCATGTCGAATTCAGAATCTGTTCTTAGCCTTGAAAGGAATCAATTCAAAAGGTCATCTATAATGGTATGTAAGAGAACGTTCAGCTCAAGATAACCCAAGTCGTGATCTGATAACTCCTTTTAGTTGAAGTAAGATTACTTAAGATTTTAAGATATCTATACGATTCTATGAAAGTAAATATGAGGCAAGTTGACTGTGATAACGATTTTTAAATAAAAATATTCTTTTAAAGAAATCAAGTCTACTGATGATCTGCAAAGTATTAACCTTATCGAGAATAGATGATCATAGCCCAACATATGGATCAGGATCTTTGAAGTCTTTAGATGCTATGCACTCTCGAGGTCAGACTTATTAGCGGAATCTTTAGAGCCTCCCTAAGAAGGTCTTCAATCAAAGCGATATATTTATATAAGATCATTAACCACCGTTCCCTATAGAAGCAAATAGGATACTACAATTTACAAACATGAGAATGAACTTTATTCAACTCTTTCTCTTTTCCCCACCTTGGATCATACAGAAAATAAGAATATGCTCTCATGTTTTTTTTTTTTTTTTTTTTATTTATCAAAGAAATATACCTATACTCTGAGTCCCCATAGACAATATATATTGAAACATGATCATAGAAAAGTACCTCACTGTGCTATGTATTCCGATGGCTCTAAATCAATGGGCGCTGGTTATGTTGTGATATCCTTAGACAAAACAAGTCAGCTCTCATTACTTTGTGCAGCATCATATGTACATTTGAACTATCTATGTTTTTACCAGCAATAGACATTGTTAAATAATTGTAGATAGGGAGAATAGGAACTTCCGATTTAAGACATTCCATTGAAACCGTAAAAGGTACCACCCATAAGAACCAAATAATATTACAAATTAAGGGACATCTTAAAAAGCTCTATTCACAAGGGGTAGATATTTAAATATGCGGAATTCCGGCTTATATTGGAGTTGTCGGTAATGAAAAAAGCAGATGTCGCTGCTAAATCAGCGGTAGATTCACCACAACTAAACATTAAACTCTACGTTAAGGAATATGTAAACCACAATGAAGCATTACAGTATATGGTAAAGTGGGAAAATATTTGGAATAATAAATCAGAAAATGATAAATTTAAACAAATAAAAGGAATGTTCTTATCATGGGAATAACGAGGCCCGAAGGATAAGAGGACAGAAGTAATTTTGACAAGATTGCTAATTGGACATAAGATTTACCCATGGATTTTGAAATTGTCCCGAACTGCAGTGATTGTGACAGTATTTTAACTACATATCATATATTTTGTGAATGTAGTGTTTTTTTAAGATACAGGGAATTGTGTTTTGGTCAGTAAACGCTGTGTCATCTTATCTGAATCTGAATAATTTGTTTAAGATTTTAATATTTTTAAGAAACAGGTTTGTGTCTATGTTTTGGCCTTTTTAGCCATGTGTGCGTCATGTGTTCATGATATCCTTTACACAGTCATAAGGTATGCAATCTACACTATCATCCTCACTATTCAAGTATTATGTTGTTTTATTCGTTGATTGTGCCTCTTTATTACACACTTAGAATCTAGGGATAAGGAACTCCAAATGCAATAGATTGTAAGTATGAAATTATCATGAATCTACTTCAAATTTTCTTTCATTTATCGAATCATTTCCTTAAGATGAGAAATGTAGGATTTCTCCTTAATGTCCCTTATTTAATGGTTTTATAAACAGGTGAGAAAAAAATTCTGTTAATGCTTCTATTCGTAAATCTCAAGTGGTCGCAGGTAACTTACTTGGAAATAAAGGAGAGAAGGTCCACCAATCGCCTACGGCAGAAACGTGCCTACACCCTTAGTTTGTGTTGCTGTTCTCTTAATTATGAAAGGAAAAAATACATTGTAAGACATCACAAGAAAAAACAGCCTTGGTTTTCCGAATTCCTGTCCTGATTTTTTACTTGAATTATAATATACTTTATTAAACATATTATACCAAATTCAATCATTTATAGTTTAGAAGACAAAATAGATTCTGTTTGACTTGTCTCGTTTGAAAAATATAAATTAAGTTAGAAAGCATAAATGAAATTAGGAATCGTTTACAAAATGTTCTTCAATATTGTTTGAATTGGATTTACTAGCAAACTGCGGTATATTCATGGTTTTTCCTGTCAGATCTTATAAGCATCAACAAAGCAAAGTTAAATGTGACTTTCTTGGAAATATAATGCCCATTTTCAAGATTCAAATACTTGGTAATAATATTCAAAATCACTTATGGCTTATATCCAGTATTACAGCAGA
>NC_090755.1:49721645-49726645 GCF_036898095.1 Palaemon carinicauda | reverse complement strand
AGTCTCTTCTACCCTTAGCAAGAGGAAAGTAGCCACGGAACAATTACAGTGCAGTAGCTAACTTCTTGAGAGAAGAAGAATTGTTTGCTAAATTCAGTGTTGTCAAGTGTATGAGGAAAGAGGAGAATGTGTAATGAATAGGGCAAACAATTCTGTGTATGTCTTGGCAAAAATTAAATGAGCCGTAACCAGAGAGAGGGGTCCAATGTGGTACTGTCTGGCCAGTCAAATGACCCAATAACCCTGTAGCGGTAGTATTTCAACGGGTGTGTGTGTGTGTGTGTGTGTGTGTGTGTGTGTAAGCCTGCGCGTGAGAAACTGTATGTATGTTTTTTTGTTTTTCGGGAATAGCGAAAGCGTGAAAGGTTAATTTTCTTGAACCGTTATAAAGACAAAATCCCACATATCAATCTTACTGTTTTCATTGTGATCAGGAGATGCGTTGTTTCCGTCGATGGTTCTGGAGATGTGTGTATCTTCACCCATTGCGATCATCTATTTATACAAAACCCGCCTGTTTGGGAAGAGTTGCCTACAAGAAATATCTCTCATAGAAACAAGTGAAAAACATTCAGAACAGACATTCATAATCAATGACCAATCTTATTACTCCCCTGGCGTAGATATTATCAAACCAACAATATGTTTTATTTTTTCTTTGCTACACAATAATACTGTTGCAAGGTTAAGGAAAGTGATGAGCCACTGTCAACAATGACTTTTTTTTTTTTTTTTTTTTTTTTATCATATAATATTCTCTCCTTGCCAGACTTAAAATTACCTTCTTGCGAAACTCGGGGCAAACCCAGAAAAAGCTGCCTTACAGTTCTTTGGAAACATTGCTGTTCTTCTCATTCCTTCCACTTGATAGTTACCGTAACCAGGACGTTTAAAGGTCACTCATGAATGGCAGAGACAAGGGATAGAACAATTTCCTAGAGACTGACCATATACACATATGATCAGCGCTCAAGCCCCCTTTATCATTATAGGACCAGGCAGGGCCAGGCAATGGCTGCTGAAGATTCAGTAGGTAGACCTATAGGCTTACCCAAGATCCCCTATTCCTTGCTCAATATGAAGGTAAGGTTCCAGATATTCCTTGAAGATATCGAGCTTAATCAGGTCTTAAACTCCAGTGCAACTGATATACAGACAGGGGCGTTTCCAGTAAGCTACTACAACCCTGCGTCCTTTCGTTTAGCAGCGATTCGTAACCATTCATAACTCCTCAACAAAAACTTTACTTTGACGACTGCTTTTCCGGTCCCATACAGGAGTGGAACCCCACTCTCTACAGGACCTCCACTGTCGGTTTACCGTGTTCGTTCAGAGTATTTATCGTTTCATATTGCGTATTGTTCATTTACTGTTAAATCGTCACTGTTATGTGACTGTTGAAATAAGAAAGTCTTCAGTTTCCTTTTGAAAGCCTTTATGTCTTCAATCATTCGGATGTTTCATGGGAGCTTATTACATAGTCTCGGGGCCGCATATTTAAAGGCTCTGGAGTCTAAAGTAGACATATATCTAGGTTCCAACAGTTTGAAGCCATCTGTAACTATTTTCGTTAAATTCGTTTCGACGCGATTTGTTGGCTGCGCAATATATAGCAATTTTCTCAAGTATTTTGGACGCCCGGTTCTGATTGGTGGGTTATTGTACATATTTCAAATTCAATTCTTGCTTTTATCGGTAGCCAGTGTAAATCAATTAGTATAGGGGTGATCCTTTCTCTGGGAGGGACACCCTTTATCAGTCTTGCTCCTCTGTTTATGATGTTTTGTAATTTCTTAAGTTGCACTTTTGGTGAATTGTAATAGATAGAGTTGCAGTAGTCAATCCTGGTAATAACACAGTTTATCACAAGTTTCTTTACATAATTTTCGTCCAGGTACTTTTTATAAGCACAGTATTTCTTAGATGATAACCAGCAGTTTTTACTACATTATTTATTTCGGCATTTAGAGACAGGTTACAGTCAAAAAATACACCTAGATCTCGAACTTTACTAGATATCGGCACTGAGTCATTATTTATGTTCATTTGAATATCACCCCAGTTTCTCAGTTTTTCTCTTACCCAACACCATGAATTCAGTTTTTTTTCCTCATTTAATTTTAGTTGGTTAAATGTCATCCATTCTCCAACACTATCAAGGATTCGGTTAGAGTTTCAGTAATGTCATCTATATCATTTATGGAGAAGAAGAATTGTGTGTCATCCGCAAATGGTTTGAACTTCATACCATGCCTTTATAGTATTTTCGATAGACCAATAGTATAGATGCAGAATAAGATTCGAAAGCTTGATCTTCAACGCCGATGGACCGTAGATCATTTAGTAGCAGTTCATGTACCACTATATCAAAAGCAGCACTGAGATCGAGCAATATTAAAATACCACATTTATTTTCATCCATCATTTCCAGCATATCATTTACAACAGAACAGATGGCTGTCTCCGTAGAGTATAGTTTTCTGTAAGCAGGTTGGTTGTAAGGCAAAGCTTCTATTACGTCTAAGTGGCTGACTAGTTGTTCAAGAATTACATATTCAAGCAGTTTTGAGACAAAGGATAGATTTGAAATTGGTCTCTATGAGCTTAATTCCTGGTATTCCATTGCATTTTTTAGAACTGGCGTGACTATAGCCATTTTCTCAGATTTGGGAAACTTACATTCATCAGTGTTTGCATTTTCTATTCGTATTATTATTTCTGCTAGACTAGAAAAGTTTTTCTCTCCAATTACTTCAGATATTGGCATAGTGTCGATCGCGCAGTTTGTTTTCTTTGCTCTCTTGATAATTCATCTAGCATTATGTTGTTAAATTTTATTAATATTGTCTGTGTGCCTGGTGAATCATTAATCTAACGTTGAGTAGTTACAAATGACCTGGTTATATTTTCAATTTAATTTTTAAAGAATACTAGAACATCGTTTGCTAGTTCCTGGTCACTGTATCCATCAGGTATCTTCTTTTCCTTTACATTTCTCATTATACCATTTAGGAGACAGTATAACTTATTTAAGTCTGTTGCTGCTTCGAGGATCTTTCTCTTATTGTATTCACTTTTTCCTTCTAAGTAGGTAGTTATATTGACACGCAGCATTTTTGTATTCTACCCAAGTACTTTCAGTTTTTAACCTATTCCACTTTCTTTCTTTACGCCTTTTTTTTTCCTCTTTTTCACCAAAGTCTCTCCATCAAACCAAGGAGATTGGTCTTTTACAGTTATAGGCTTTTCCATCGGTGGGCTATTGGCATTATCTTCACTTTTACTCACTTGACTATAAGTGGTCGTAAGACAGTTAACACACAGACAGACGTTGGTCATCATAATCACAGGGAATGTTGATAGCTTCATTTATTTTCTTTGTAACTTCATACTTAATGAGTATTTTAAAAGGTTCACTAGCACGTTAAAGTGTACATATATACATATGTGTGTATAATAGTATGTATTTCTCCATACGTATTTTATTGTAGAGGATTTCAATGTAAATATGGAATGAAGATTTAAGCCCTATGATCCTTTTTATAATACTAACTACTACCCATCATAATCAATTGATCACTTATCTAATACTCTGCACAAGTCACAGGATTTTACAAGAATCGGGCCCAAAGACCTGCTTAAGTTCTTGCATTCCTTCCCCCACTAATTTTTCTTAGCGTTTCTATTCTTATTCATGTGAACCAGTCACCATTAAGTGCTCAATTAACCTGAAAATTATGTATCTATTTTTTTTTTTTTTTTTTTTTTTTTTTTTTTTTTTTTTTTTTTTTTTTTTTTTTTTTTGTAAATTCTTTCATTACCCAAAACAATCCATCAGATTAGAGCTTAAGAAAAAAATAAAGATAATCAAACATAATTATCAAGATTGCAAATATTTTTCTCACTTACTATTGTATAAGCCAAGACTGTTTTGACTGAGTTATGAATTTTTGTTTTAACTTTTCGTTCATCAATTCAAGCCTTGAGCAACTGGAAAAACAGAAAATGAAATGGAATATTTGTTAGTTGGATTGCAGTTGCCATTTAATGCTCAAATTTTTTCTGAATTTGGGGTATTCGTAAATTTAGTAGGGATAAAATATTCCAATCAGGTTTATGGGAGTTTAGTATACCATCATTTAGATAGTTGACATATATATATATATATATATATATATATATATATATATATATATATATATATATATATATATATATATATATATATATATATATATATATATATATATATATATATGTGTGTGTGTGTGTGTGTGTGTGTGTATATATATATATATATATATATATATATATATATATATATATATATATATATATATATATATATATGTATGTATATATATATATATATATATATATATATATATATATATATATATATATATATATATACTCCTAATATTATTATCACAGTAAAAAAAATTCACTGTTGTCCTCTAAAACAATACTTGGCTGGGAATAAATTTATGAATCTACTTTGTTGAAGATATCTGATGATGCTGAGAATGATCTTAAGATGTCCTACCTTGAATCTTTAATGATATTCATTTAAGTTCGTGTTTAGCGTGTCTATGTAGAGCATGAAATTAGGGTATAATCGCTACATTTAAGTTTTTGTATGAAATTAAAGTAAAGCCACCAGTTGCATACTTAATGCTTGTTTATCTATATTATACTCTTTTCTTTTCAAGTTCCCTTACATCTTTACTTATTACGATGTGCAATTATGTGTAATGAAGGCATAGAATTCAAGCTCTATAGAAAGCTCTATAGAAAGGCGAATAAAGCAGTAAAAATGGAGAGAGTATAGTCCTTAGTTTCCCTTTCATTCTTAGTTACAAAACTTGACATTTACATTCAATAAAAATTATCCCATAAATTTTCTTGAAATAAGATGTTATCAAATGCTTTGCGATATTAGTGTAGACATGGTGTGGCACATCAAGATTTTACCAAGTGCTCTATACGACCATCCTGAA
>NC_090755.1:49684145-49716645 GCF_036898095.1 Palaemon carinicauda | reverse complement strand
CATAAATTCACTCTCCACTTGCTGTAATTTCCCAATCTGATTCATGGTTCTATCATTCCAATTACGTATTTTAAATTTTCCTTTAGTATTTATAAACCGGGAGATTCTTAGCCCCCAGCTACGCCCGAGACTGAGGCCATTGTGTCATCTTTTCTTTCCATGACTGACTAGATCCACAAAGGACTCATTGGGTGGATACATAAAAGGATAGCCAGTTCCTTTGCGATGCGCAGTGGCTGTCTAACTAAGGCAAGTGACCCCTGCCTGTCCATACTAATTCTAGTAAGATCAACCGCCAGGCATCAGGAGTAAAAGCCAAAGAGACAGTTTGTCCCTCGCCTTAAACCCAATCCATCATCCTGCTGCCAGTGACTTCATTAAGATTTAAGGGGACATTTCCCCCACACCCAAAGCTCTCATTACTCCACCAAGTTGCTCATCCGCTTATACAAGTATAATCGTATAAGCGATTGCTAAGATATACCGCCTAGCACGGTATTACCCAAGGCTAGAGAACAATAATTAGATTTTGGAATGTCCTTCTCCTACTAAAGCTGCTTACCATAGTTAAAAGAGTCTTTTTCTACCCTTACCAATAAGTAATTATTGGTGTAATATGTACTTTTTTAAGTATTCAGAATTGCACCTTGCATATCTGTTGGTATTGCGTTCCTTTAGATCAGGGTTAAGTTCAAGTATATAAATGTGAGTGACAAAGATAAATAAGAAGAGACTAGCTCTATAAAAAAGAAAAGAAGACCAAAAACCAAACTAGACCGGTCGACTGCTTCAAGGCAATCCTCCTTACAAGGGAACAACGATTGTGGTTCGTCATTTAGAGGAAAAAAGGAGAATTTCTAATAGAAAAACTGGATTTGTAAGTCTGCCACCGCCTACACAAGCAATATACTTTTTACATAGGAAGCTCAGTGCGGCTGCACTCCTCTTGAAATCACCGTTCTTTGTTTGGCTTTGCTTTGCTTAGAACAGAGACTCAAGTAGATTCATTCACCATCATTTACCCATCGTCCTTTTATTTTCCCCGATCTATCTGATGAAAGGCAGAAAGCTTGCCTCATTTCATAGGTCTTCCCCGTAACCACTCGTGTAGCCTATATTATTTCAGTGTTAGGTTAACCGAAACCATCCTTCACGTTGACTAGAACTTAGTTTCAGACCTTACATACACTAAAAGATCGATTTCAGATTCGTACTATATCAAAGTGGGTACCGTTGTGCCTTCCACGCCATTGTAGGGAAATGATTTAGCGTTTATGGCTGAAAAAAAAAATATATACCCTTCTTCGTGGGAGATAGGTCCCATCATAACCTTATACAAACCTCCTGTATGCGAGCTAAACTTTCCCACTTGGGATAATTACTAAATCTCTCTCTCTCTCTCTCTCTCTCTCTCTCTCTCTCTCTCTCTCTCTCTCTCTCTCTCTTTAAATGCACACACACACACACACACACACACACACACACACACACATATATATATATATATATATATATATATATATATATATATATATATATATATATATATATATATATATATATATATATATATATATATATATGTATATATATATATATATATATATATATATGTATATATATATATATATATATATATATATATATATATATATATATATATATATATATATGTGTGTGTGTGTGTGTGTGAGCGTGTGTATATATATAATTATACAAATATATATATTTGTATATATATATATATATATATATATATATATATATATATATATATATATATATATATATATAAATACATATATATATATATATATATATATATATATATATATATATATATATATACATATATATAAGTGTGTGTCTATATATATATATATATATATATATATATATATATATATATATATATATATATATATATATATATAGATAGATAGATAGATAGATAGATAGATCGATAGATAGATAGATAGATAGATAAATAAATAAATAGATAGACAGACACATACATAGATAGATACATAGGTAGAGACCAGCTTTCGAGGCTCAAAAATGCCGAAAAAAAAATCCAGTTAACTACAGACAGTTTACTAATTTCTGTGCTACAGAAGTTGCATACTTCAATAGATTAAGATATTTAGTACCTTTAAGACAGAGAGAGAGAGAGAGAGAGAGAGAGAGAGAGAGAGAGAGAGAGAGAGAGAGAGAGAGAGATGTTTGTCGAAGTATGGGATAACCGAAGTACTCAAAAACTTCGTCTAAATCGTGCAAAGGAAAGTCACCCAGTTTTTTTTTTTTTTTTTTTCTAATTATTATCGAGACTTTTGAATAAACACACAGAGATCAGTATATGCGATATTCATGTTCATGTGACTAAATATTATGATAAATACCAACGTTACAGGATTAAGGCATCTACCATTTCAGATTACAAGTTTTTACAGCTCAAATTACTCTTTTGTTAAACTTGGAAAATAATGCTCTCATTGAATTGATACCCGTAATGGATCACGGTCTCTCTCGTAGAATATGAAGAATGTTTGACAAAATTACCAACACTCGCCTCACATTCGCATGTCAGCAGATCGATCTCAGCCTGGGAGTGTGAGCTAAGTTGTTTACTGAGGAACTGTTTACTGAGAGATTACTGCTTTGCTTGGATACAACTGTGGTCTTGCCCGCCTCACGTCCTGGTTTGCGTCTCATCAGTTAATACTGGTATTAAAAACAGGATCTTTCAACCTTTTAACCTTTATAATAACAATTATCTTGGTAGCTAACGTGACAATAATTCGGTAAATGACATTTTGCTTTCCTGAAGAAGGATAGCAATCGATCTTGCTGTAGAGAGGAGTGTAAAACCACCTTCATCCGTTCAGTCACAAAATATCAAACACTATATTTCAAACGTATCAGAAACCATCACAAATGTTTTTTTTTTTTTTTTTTTTTTTTTTTTTTTTTTTTTTTTTTTTTTTTTTTTTTAAGAATTACTTATTTGGCTGCCATTTTCACTTAGACTTGGACGTGGAAATTTTCCTCTATGAAGAGCAATATATTCTGATACGGAGTAAAGCCTCTGATGTGTTCGAACCATCTTCAGCTTGGTCCGAATTGCGCTTTATAACATATCGCTGCTATGTGGAACTTTTACTTGATCTATATAAATATCTAATTATTTATGTTTTCTACTACCTCTCTACTTCTATTCGACAATCGTAACGATTTCAGATGTGTTTTCTTGTTTGGGTGTTTATTTTTCTAGATTTTCTCCTCGAGGGGATGGAGCCTAAGAATTTCAACAATATTAATGTGTGCCCCCAGTAAAAGTTATTTGTACATGTAAGAATAATACGCTGCATTTGTTTTTTCTTTTAAACTGTGAGTAATTTTTTATTGTTGTTTATTGTGTTGCTGTGAGCGAAGGGAACAGATTTTTACCTGGCAACACTGGTACTAGATCCAGTGGTAACTTGAGAACGCCCAACTGAATACGAGTTTAAACCTTGAAATTCTAAGATGCAAGTCGACAATTTTTGCAGATACCCACATATATTCGTGGGAGTGTTCCAAGCTCATCAGGTTTGGTTTGTTAACCGAAAAACTTTGCTAGGAAAAAAAAATGTTATATCTATTTATTTTAGATTGATTTATACACAAAATACTTGTTGGTAAGCTGGAGAGAGAAGGTATTTGGAATATGTAGTCATCCCCGTGTTTGTAACCAAACTCATCATTTTGTACCTAGTCGTAGATTCTTATCAATCTAAATCCATCGTCATTCTTCACTCTAAAACAGACTGACAATAGAAAAAAAAAAAAAAAAAAAAAAAAAAAAAAAAAAAAAAAAAAAAAAAAAACCACCTGAAGGCCGATTCACCTGAATTGGCTTATGAAATTCCAAACTTGCAAACACTCCTTTAAGAAGAGGGAAAAAGAAACAGGCTTCTTCCTTTTCCTATAAATAACTTCATCCTGTGTTTTCAGAAAGATTATTGTTTAAAAAAAAAAAGCAATATGTCAATAGTCCCCTGCGATATAATCTTTACCTGACAAATATTTAAACGAATTTGGTTATTGTCATTTACGATTCAATGAGATAACCAATACGCCTTTATTATGCCATAACCCAACGTCCCAACTGTTTACTGCGAACAGTAAAGGAATGTAATTAACTTGGATCATAAAAACTTCAGGTAGACGCAGAGGTTCAAGTCGTTGTCTCTCGGACACTAAATTATGTTGCGATTTTGCCCTTGACAATGAGTGTGGCCTCGCGTCTGTTCACTAACACAAGTTGCCAACAACAACCACAATAAAGAGAGAGGAAAGAGAGAAATAACGTAGGGAAAATCTCTCTCTCTCTCTCTCTCTCTCTCTCTCTCTCTCTCTCTCTCTCTCTCTCTCTCTCTCTCTCTCTCTCTCTCTCTCTATTATATATACCAGTATATATATATATATATATATATATATATATATATATATATATATATATATATATATATATATATATATATATATATATATATATATATTTATATATAAATAGATATATATATATATATATATATATATATATATATATATATATATATATATATATATATATATATACTTATTTATATATACATATATATATATATATATATATATATATATATATATATATATATATATATATATATATATATATTTATATATAAATAAATATACATATATATATTTATATATATATATATATATATATATATATATATATTTATATATTTATATATAAGTAAATATACATATATATATTTACATATATATACGTATATATATATATATATATATATATATATATATATATATATATATATATATATATGTATATGTATATATGAATATGCATATGCACATGTATATATATATATATATATATATATATATATATATATATATATATATATATATATATATATATATATGCATGTGGAACCATTGGGTTTACAGCATCCTGCTTTTCCAACTAGGGTTGTAGCTTAGCAATTAAAAAAAATATATATATATATATATATATATATATATATATATATATATATACATATATATACTGTATAAATATGAATATATATATACATACATATATATATATATATATACATATGTATATATTTATATATATATATATATATATATATATATATATATATATATATATATATACATTTATTTATATATATATATATATATATATATATATATATATATATATATATAGTATATAAGGATTAGAGATATTGAAAAAGAAAAAGAATGATTAAAAAAAGGAAACGCTGACTTGAGGAGGATTATGTGGCAGGCATATCTTTTTCATCCACGACTGGGAGGTTAAAGTATGCATGTAGCATTGTTTTAATTCTCTCAATTGTTCAGTCCTGGCCTGTCAAGAAAAGCGTCTTATTGCAAAAGAGAAAATGAAGGGTGTGTCACGAAATGCACACACATATGAAACTTGAGGCATGTCCTTAATGGCACTGTAATGACATGGAAGGAATGTTGAAAAAAAGATCGTTTGCCAACTTTTCTTATATGGCCGGTTATAACCGGGTTTTGCCCAGTTGACGCCATCATTTCACATTGTTTCTATCAATATCAAGTTTGTTTATACAAAAACAAAATTCGAAACAAATGATTAAAACATATCACATAGCAACTCCAAAATAGATAGTAGGAACGTTTCCAAGTCTTTCTGCCGAAGCAAAATTCTTCGAAATCTAGTTCCAAATAGCCATCGTTGGCAGCTCAATACCATGGATTTACTAAACCTTATTCCCTTTTCACCATGAAAACAGTAAGACAAGATGAGATTTTTTTTTTCTTTTTTGTCATAGAATATTGATGCAAATTGGTATTTTCTAGAACGCTATTTACCTTTATAACATTCGGTGCATTTTTCAAATGATCAGACTTTAGTTATAAATACGCGCTAACTGGGAGGTATCATTCCAATTTATTTGAAAAAAATAATTGACTTTTTAAGAAACAGTGAAAACCACCACATGTCAATATATTCCCTTCTATTTTTTATAGAACTACCATTATCCTTCACTGAACTAAGTCTCCCATGGAATGGCGTATACACAAGTTGAATGTTACCTGAAGGCTTTTTCTCTTAATTTTCTGCCTTTTCCTTGTAGATTGTTATTGGCGTCTTGCTGTTGGTGGTACTTCTACCTCGATGGAATTGATAGAAGCCTTCCCAGCAACTAAACCTAACGAATGAATCCTTTTAATGGTCGATTATGAATAGCAGAGGCTAGGAACAGGGAAATGCTCTAAAGACTGATCCTAAATACATATGATCAGGACCAAAAGCTCCCTCTCCACCAAGCTAGGACCAGGCAGAACTGGGCAATGGCTGCTGAAGACTCAGCAGCCGTGCCAAAAATCCCCATACCTAGCTCAAAAGGAAGGTGAGATTGCAACACTACTAGAAACTATTGAGCTTGAGTGTTTCTTGAACTCCCGGGCAGCAGATTGCCAGGCAGGAACATTCCCATACAGTAGACCTTTTGGATATGGCTTTGGATTTGAACAATATTTTTCCTAGGTTTAATCTTGTGTTCGTAAGTGATTTACATACCGTAACTTAATAAGTGGCATAGCTAATGTTTTATCCATGGGTAGGCCTCTTTTGAAAACAAAATCTACATCTAAATCAATAATATTGAAATCGTCTTTAGTGGAATACGCTACTTAATGGCTGCGTAATTGATAATAATAAGTAGTGCACTGATATCAGCATATACATTTACATCTATATCTGCATTTATCTATCTATCGACACACACACACACACACACACACACACACACATATATATATATATATATATATATATATATATATATATATATATATATATATATACTGTATATACTGTATATATATATATATATATATATATATATATATATATATATATATATATATATATATATATATATATATATATATATATACATATACACACACACACACACACACACACATATATATATATATATATATATATATATATATATATATATATATATATATGTGTGTGTGTGTATATATATATATATATATATATATATATATATAAATTTATATATGTATATATATATATATATATATATATATATATATATATATATATATATATATATATATATATATATATATATATATATATATGTATATGCGTATGTATTTACGATGTATTTAGATCAATGTATATATAGGCATAGGAATATATATTTATACGCGTTTATATATGTAGGGCTACAGTTTCCTTTTCTTAGTGCGGATACCTTAACGAGGTGAATGGGTCTGCGCATCCCCATGATCAGCAAAGGTATACTAGGCAGGGCCACCCATACTAGGTTGGTTTGTTATGATGGATGAGACCAAAATTTCCCACTATCACCCATTCTCTATGGCCAGCGTGGTGATGAAAACTGGCCCAAACCCAAACATAAATAACACAACCCGGTCTCGGCCCCGACTTGCAGGCAGCAGTGGAATAACTGTCCCAGGTGGTGGCCACTTAAATCCCATTGTAGGGGGTGCAAAAGAATTTTTGTACTAAAACAGGCCACTTTTGGAAACTGACCCCTGCAACGTACGATCTTAGGACCCTGCCTAGGGAAGATCTGTCTATGTTACTAGAAGAGCTGAAATTATTGATATATAATAGGATTGAGTGAAAATAGAAAAACTGGAGAGTCTTACATACAGTTAAAAGTGGGCCATATATTTTTCTTTAAAAGACATGAAAGGGAGAAATAAAATTGAGTGTATCTTCTTGTTAATAAAATCTTGCAGGTAACATAGAAGGATTTTTTATTACTAGTGATAGAGTTGCAGGAGCAATTACTAAACTAAATAGGAATATAAACTGTAGATCATTCAAACGCATGCACCAACAACATAGAGAGGAATAAATATAAACTTTTTATAAAAATCTTTAAAAAAACTAAAACTCACTTTAACATTTGTCCTTGTTGATTTCCATGCTAAGGTAGGTCAAAAGAAGAAAGGGGAACCTGCAGAAGGTAAATATGAAGTAGGCTCAAGGAATGACAGAGGATACATTTTGTAGAGTTTGCTGAAATAAACAACAATCTTAAAATCAAAAAGCCTAAATGGAGAAATGAAAAACAAATAGATTTTATTCTTAGTGAAAAAGTTAATTTAGTTAAAGATGTAATAATGTTAAACATGTTAAAGTAAAGCAACCATAGCATGAAGAGAAGCAAATTCTGTTCATATCTAAGGAAAGTGAAAAAAAAATCAATTTCAAGAAAGAAAGTAAATACTCATGTAATAAGAGAAAAAAAATGACATCAGTTTAGCAATAGAAAATAGGTACCCTCTTTACGTTGAACTGGAAGCAAGGAATGTTCAGTAATTTAACAAAATATATATTAAGATAAGTACAAGAGATAGGCGGAAAAGTTCATAAACAAGATAAAGGAATAAAGAAAAGATTACAAATGATGGTAAAATCCAAGAGAGATGAAATAGAATTAGCAGAACTATCTATAACAATAAATAAACTAATAACCCAAAACATGCGTAGATAAAATCAAATCAAAATTGAAGAAGCACTAAAGAAAGGAAGAAGTATCAAATTGATGAAAAGAAGACTTGGAACTGGATGTGAACAGATATCTACTTTGAACGCTATAAATTGAAATACTATCAACAGTAAAGATGGAATAAAAAAAAATAAAAAATACATAGGATTTCTATGTAATGCTATACAAAAGAGGTATAAAAATAACTTTACAAATAAGGTAATACCCGAACCGGCACCAACCATGACAGTAGGAAAAGTACAGAAAACCTTAAAAGGCATGAAAAGAGGAAAATAAGCATGAGAAGATGGCCTAAAAATTGATTTAATAATAGATGGAGGAGACTTAATAGTATTAAATTTGCTGAACTTTCTATACAATGTCTGCAAGAATGCTGTACTTGGAAAACCTTCACAAAAATGGATAAAAAAAATACCTGAAAAATCACCACCCAATTAGTTTACTTGCCCCAATAAATACAATATTTACAAAGACCATATTAACTCGAATAGAAAGAGAGCTACACTTTAATCAAGCAAGAGAGCATACAGGCTTTAATAGTGAGTATTGAACAGCTGACCATATCCATGAAATTAACCAGCTAGTGGAAAAATCAACGGAGTATGACAAACCGCAATGTCTGACATTTATAAACTATGAGAAAGCTTTTGATTCTTTCAAGACCTCAGCAGTAATGTAAACCCTTCAAAGACAAGGAATAAACAAATAGATGATAATACATAAAAATAAAAGAAAACTCAGATTGAGAAAGGAGTGAGAAACGGAGACTCTATCTCTCATAAATTCTTCCCAGCATCCCTAGAAGAACTTTGTAAAAAGTTAGATTTGTATAATGCAGGCGTTAATAATAATGGAGAATACCTTAACAACTTAACATTTGTAGATGACAGTTGTGTTTAGCGAATCATGTGGGGAATTGCAAAAGAATGATAGAAGATTTGAATAGAGAAAGCAAAGATGTAGGACTGATAATGAATATAAGTAAAACTAATACAATGTTTAATGAAAATATAGAGACAACAAATAAGAGTTGCGGAAGAACCTCTAGAGATTGATAATGTATATACGTACTTGGACAGACAGTGAGTGTTTCGGCTGGACACGTGAATGAAATTAAAAGAATGATAAGCATGGGCTGGAGAGCACTTGGTAAATAGAATACGATTATGCAAAGTAAAATGCCCTTTTCTTTAAAAGGAAAATATTCAATCAGATGGTCCCACCTGTTTTAATTTATGTATCATAAATTTGAAGCCTTACTAAAGTCTTAATTCATAAGTTAGTTACAATTCAAAGAGCTGTGGAAAAAATAATGAGGGGAATAACACTAAGAGCAACACGGATACGAGAGCAAACGAGAGGATAATCTAACATGTAAGAAAAAGAAATGGCCGTGGGCAGGGCACATATATATACTGTATATATATATATATATATATATATATATATATATATATATATATATATATATATATATATATATATATATATATATATATATATATATATATATACATACATATATATATATATATATATATATATATATATATATATATATATATATATATATATATATATATATATATATATATATATATATATATATATCGTGCTAATACTCGAAATTGCCTATTTCGTGAATTAGGCAGTAAGTGCACCTAAACGATGAAATACGCATTTTATTGCCTGTTTCACGAAATATGCAGTAATTTGTCTAAAATATGTAGGGAATCTTAGAAGTTGCCTAACTCACAGACTGGGCAGCCTATTTCAGAAAATAAGCAAGTTGACTGGTTCCTGATTTAGGCAAATCAATTAAAGTGGCACCATAAGCAGTTGATACCTTGATAATGAAGTCTAGACACTAGACCCTGTATTTACAAAGTTCAATCATTACTCTAACAAATTTGATCCAAGTAATGTTATAAGGTACACCTGGGCACACTATTCTATCTTGTTTCTCTTCCTCTTGTTTTGTAAAAGTTTGTATAGTTTCTATATGATATATTCATTTTAATGTTGCTGCTGTTCTCAAAATATCTTATTTCCCCTTATTTCCTTGCCTCACTGGGCTATTTTCCCTGTTGGAGCCCCTGGGTTTATAGCTTCGTGCTTTTCCAACTAGGGTTGTAGCTTAGCAAGTAATAATAATAATGAAAACAAAGGAACCCAAGTTAAGGACCGTGCTCAAGAAAAGCCAGAGTAAAGTGCTTCAGGAAGATTCGTTGATGAATCATCATCAGATGGGGTAGATGGAGAATGATTGAGAATCCTTTGAATTTAATCAGTATTCAACAGCAAGATACAGTAAATAGACAGAAAAAATGGGGATGAAAAGCTGCGAACAGCTTACAAAATGCTTGATCCTCTTAAACATATGATTCTGTTTTTGGATACTGTGCGAATTTGACAGCGGTTGCCTAGACTGTTGGAGTGTGCCAGGAGTCATTCTTAAAATAGACCCAAATGGCCTTGTACTACATCGGCACTAAGTAAGGAATAGTTACCACAAATTATTCTTGGAAATAGTAGAGCAAGGTAAAGTTAAACTAGATGTGTTTCCTTTCCATAAAATTGTAGCCCTTCATTCTAGAACCGTAGGCCAAGGGATCACAAATTGTGGTTGTGCTTCCGAGGGTGACATCAAGATGAGCAATTGCAGGAAAAAAGGTCAAATGTGTCACAGACATTGCCATCCTAATAACATTAAATATAAAAATAAGTAGTGAGTGAAATAAATATACGTGATATTTTACATACTTTCCCCCTAGCTATCTCATTTTGTTTGTTTGTGTAAATATATTTATGAAACATATGATGATCATGGCGAAGAATGTCAGTATATAGTTTAATAAAAAGAATTTATTGCATATGAATGTGAATTACATAGACAAAAATGAAGATGAGAGGTGGACAAAATAGCCAACGTTTCTAGTTTGTAAAACAGACAATTTGCCAGAGCAATGACTGAACTCTCAAATACAGGATCCAGTAACTAGTCTTCACTATCAAGGTATTAACTGCTTATGGGGCCACTATAATTGATTTGTCTAAATCAGGAACCAGGCTGCATCATCTGCGATTTAGGCAACATTTAAGAATCCATACATATTTTAGGCAATTAGCTATTTTGTGAAACACGCAATGGAATGCCTATTTCACGGAGTAGGCTCACTGACTGCCTATTCCATGAATATATATATATATATATATATATATATATATATATATATATATATATATATATATATATATATATATATATATATATATATATATATATAGATATATATATATATATATATATATATATATATATATATATATATATATATATGTATATATATATATATATATATATATATATATATATATATATATATATATATATATATATATATATATATATATATATATATATATATCTATATATATATATATATATATATATATATATATATATATATATATATATATATATATATATATTTATATATATATATATATATATATATATATATATATATATATATATATTTATATATATACATATATATAAATATATATATATATATATATATATATATATATATATATATATATATATATATATATATATATATATATATATATATATATATATATATATATATGATGAATCTTGCACATTTTGACGTGTTTTTCATATTCAAATAAGCCATATATTTTTATACATTAACGTCTGCATTCTCTTAACGACCTCGGGATCCGAGCCCTAAGCGAAATCACGCAAAGACGAGATCTTCTAACCGGCCAAGTGGTAGTGTCACTGTTTATACAAGCTTCCCGGACCAGGGTTCGACATTAATGTATGAAAGTATATAGCTTATTTTAATATATATACATATATATATATATATATATATATATATATATATATATATATATATATATATATATATACATATATATATATATATATATATATATATATATATATATATGTGTGTGTATATATGCATACATTTATGTATATACTATACATACATAAATACATACACACACACACACACACACATATATATATATATATATATATATATATATATATATATATATATATATATATATATATATATATATATAGAGCACATAATACCGGATTTTACCTTGGAAGTGTATATCCACTGGAAATTCATTCATGATAAATGCTCCTGTCTGGACAAGGGTTCAAACCTATACCCTAAGCCGAAACTATTCCTACAGGGACGATTTGATTGGAAAGTCGTCCCTGCGGGCAATTGTTCTGGCTCAGGGCATAGGTTCGAATCCTTGCCCAGCCAGAAAAATTTATCATAAATGAATTTTGAGTTGATATTCATACATTCCCAATGATAGAATTTGGTATCAAATGCCTTTGTGGTTGATATTTACATTAATTAAAATCACGATTGCTAGTGATACATAATATATATATATATATATATATATATATATATATATATATATATATATATATATATATATATATATATAATATATATATATATATATATATATATATATATATATATATATATATATATATATATATATATATATATATATATATATATAGATGAGTGTATTTATACTTGTGTATGAAATGGCTAATCTTGCCAAAGTTTATTATAGCGAAAGGTGTTTATTCAAGCTTCAGCAACTTTAGTGTTAATGAAGCGACGACTCGAGTTTTTTTCAGTGGAGTTGCCTTCTTTTAAGGTAAACGACTCAACATGTTTGACAAAGGACAGGTATTTCTTCGTGTCTTTAACAAGTATGTAACATTAGTAGCAAGCCGGTGTCGAAAATTAGAATAATGTGAAATTTATTGGTAATTAAATGTATGTATTTAACACTAGCAGACTCAACTTATATATAAAAAAAATGACATTTAGTAAACTTATGCCTTTAAGATGAAATTTAAGTTATATATCTGATTTGGGTTTTTACAATCCAGACACTTTCTTGTCCATCTGTAAGCCCTCAAACAGATGATTAATTACCAGAAATATTCTTGCTGAGTTTTTCAATCCTTTGACCTACCAAAATGTCTCATAGACAAAGGAAAAAAGGAAAATTGCTATTGATTGATGGTGAAGCGATTAAAAAGTGTAGAAAAATGTGGAATGGGTGATATGCCAGATGAGTCTAGATAAAAAAACTGAATGAGTACATAATCATATTAACTCTTGTTGGAAGGAAAAGGCAATAGATGCAAATACAAGATGTGTGCGGGGATTTTACAGACATATCATTACTTCAGATTCCAGGTGTGGAGTACTGCAGGGAACTGAATACGAAAGCAGGACAGATGACCAAAATATTGATAGGTAAACCATAGGGGTTTAAATAAAGAAGAGAAAGCTTGGATCAAGAGCCTATCGTTATATAATTGCTTTAAAAGCTTGTGAATAAAAGAACAGCATTGTGTACCTCACATGCTAATAATAGAGATGTAACGCAAAATGGTGTATTGTTTAGAGAGCCAACCAATGAAAACAGTTTGAATTTTTTGAAATAAGTGCTAAGCCTATGTCCGAATATACTATTTGTAAAGTGAATAAATCTGAAAGGAGGCCGAAACCATGATAAACTATTATTGTCATGATTAAAAGAAATTATGATGGTGGGGTGATGAAAGAAGTCATAAGAAATTATAATTTACATAAGAAAATGTCGTAGTGAATAGTAGATGATAAATATTGGAGTTTCTTTCGTATCACAGCTACTACCTCTACTAACGAAGTGATAATGAAGAAAGGTCGCAAAGACTGGAGAAAGAAGTTAAACGCAAATATTAATATTAAAAGAATCAAACTGTGCATGAAACCCTAATAGATTAGACATTGACTGTGATTATGGAATAACAAAGTGAAAGATAAAGTTAAGAATTATTGCATTGTGAAAAGGGAAGATGGTAGATATCTACAAAAACATTTGAGAAGATGAAGAATGCCTAGAAACAAATGCTGGGAAGTATGAACTTATTGAGCCAATTGAACTTTACTGAAGTGAAGTTAGTCGTAAATGTTATAAAATGTATACGTACTATTAAGATGAATTGTTTACATAGCCTGTATGAAATAAAACAAAATCAACAAGTGAATAATGTAAAGAAAGGGAAAATATGTAGCAATAGGTGTAGAAAAGTAGGAAAAGAGGAATCAAAGCATTATGATGATATGAGAAGAGAAAGGAGAAAAATAGGAAAATAAAAAGGATATATGATTTATATTTTGTTTTAAAATGTGCAGACAAAACATAAGAGAAAAATAAATGTTTAGCAATTAGGGTATAGTCTTAAGAGCATTTTCTGGGGCTACCTGCGTCAGTATAAAGGTGACGTTTAGATATCTGTGTCTTAAGGACAAAAATAAAAAAAAATAAATAAAAGGGACGAAGAATCAGGGACGAAATACTGAAGACAAAAACTTGATAAGACAGCGTTCTTGAAGGCAAACCATCTTTTGTAGCAATAGTGGGTGATTGTTGAAAGAAAAAAAAAATGGATTTAAGTTTTCACGGAAGAAACCGGATTTTTCTCGTTCCCACTATACATGGAAAATAACTTCCACTAAAGGTTCTTACATAATTTTTAAATATGTTGGCATCATTTTTTCGCTCATAGCTTAACGACACTAAGCTAGAGATATGTTGAGATACTACCGCTAGAGTTATTGAGTTCATCGGATCCCTCTCTGGTTACGGCTCAATTTTCTTTTGCTACACATGCATCAAATAGTCTGGCCTATTCTTTAAACATTCTCCTCCTTATTCATACACCTGACAACACTAAAATGATTGCATAATTCTTCTTCACACATGGGGTTAAACACTACACTGTAATTATATAGCGGTTACTTTCCACTTGATAGTGGCATAAGAGACTCTTTAGCTAAGGCAAGGAGTTCTTCTGTGAGAAGGACATTCCAAAATCAAACAATTGTTTTCTATTCTCGGGTATTGCCATATCCTCTGAACCATGATCCTCAACTCCCTTGGGTTAGAGTTCTGTTGTTCGAGGGTACCATCAGGCGCACTAATCTATCTCTTTCCTTTCTTTACTGGGCTATTTTCCTTGCTGGGGTCTTTGCAGGGCTTATAGCCTAGTTAATAATAATAATAATAATAATAATAATAATAATAATAATAATAATAATAAACGGATTTTGAAGCGAAGCGAAAAATCTATTTTTGGGTGAGGTAGCCATGTCGTCCTGATGGAAGTTCCTTCAATAGTAGCTTCCTATGTTATATTTGACTACAGTGATATATCCCAGAGAATTTACCAAAGGTATCCAGAATTCTAATTCCTGGAGCGAATATCCCCTAAAATTTGATATCGCGTAATCAGAGGACGTATTCTTGACACGTCTCATAGCTATCTACACCCCTAATAGCGTTTCCACTTTGAGGGGGAAAAAGTGGCAAGAATATAGGAGAGTCGTTAAAGAGGCAACGCTCTCGACACTCCTACTGTACTGTAAATAGTGTGCCGAACCGCCACCGCGAGGCGCCACCGAGCCATTCTTTGTAGCTTTGTAGGTGTTCCAGATACAGTACCATAGGGAGGGATTCATTATCCTTTTGTCAAAAAGAGGGTGAGTCCCTCAGGACGACATGGCTACCTTACCCAAAAATAGATTTTTCGCTTCGCTTCAAAATCCGTTTTTTGGGCTCAGGCCATGTCGTTCTGATGGAAGTTTACCAGAGCATTAATGTATCTGTGGATTTTCAATAGTGCCGTTATCTCGAGATAAATATTTCCTATTTGGTCTTCTAGACCTATAGACACTTGATGTTACCGTTATACATCAATTAACTGATCATAAACTATGTCAGCTCTTCCTGCCCCCTACAGGGCAGAGTGTGGGTAGACTCTAGGAAAAAACCCGAGGATTGTGAGTTCAAGGAACAATCTAGCGAACAGTTTGTATATTAGTGTCATCATATACACAAAGGATAGTTTGTACTTAGATGGTATATCTCTATATAGGTTACTGATACCTCCCAAGTCTGGCTGAAAAGAGACAGACAGGTTTAAATACGTGTAGGAAACCTTAGTTCAGTAAAATAAACAGTATAGTACAATCAGTTTTTACCTGTTTGCTTGGAACAGTCTCAACCTTAGTTCCTTAATATTTTCTTAAATATTAAAAGAATCATGGATGCTCTGACTTTATTCTTAATCTAGAATGTTTGAGGCAAAAGAGACGCAAAGATTTCTTCTATTGTTTATTACAAAAATAGAAATCATGGTTGTATTCAATACATCTTATGCAGAACAATTCTGCATAAAATCATAAATAGTAATAACAGAATTGAAATAAGTTTCATCTGAAAAGGAAAACATTAGCCACTTTAATGGAAATATAAAATTTCACTATGTATTCTGTTGTTACTAGGAACACTGTGCATATAAGTATGCCTGGCACTTGTGTCAGTCTATTATGCTGAATGTCACCTGTGTAGAGAGAACAGTCTATAGTGTTATCACTAAACACAATACTCAACATGATATGTCTTACGAGTCTATCATGTACACCCTTCACTAAAAGTCCCAATTAGTGCACTGTTCTTCGCAGTAATGAAGCGGCAGGTTTTATAACACTGCCTGCCGCCACCACATGAAATTTTATTTCCTGTAATTGCTTCGCATAGTGTTCGAAGAAAACTCTGGATGACTTCCATCCAGTATAAGCACAAAGGCTTTCAAAAGACATTATCTGAAAGAAATTCAGAGACGAGGCAACTTTTCTCAGATCATGACCTGCGGGTGTACTATCTGGATCCGCTCTGCATATAAAATAGATGATTTTCGCCCTTAACTGTTTCAAGGATAATGTTGAACCAGACGTCTCTCCCCTGAAAGGCTGACCTCCCTTAAAGTCTGAAGTTCTACGAAGATAGACCTTTAGGCATTCCACTGGGCAGAGGGATGCTTCTTCCTTCAGAGGGCAGATTCTCCAGGGACCCCATCTCTTAGTGGGCAGCTCGTTCTTGGCGAGAAACGTCGGGTCCGGAAAGAGGTTCAGTTCTCCATTGTCTGTGAACTGAATGTGGCCATCATCCCTCGAGAGTGCCCCTATTTCGCTAACTCTGGCTCCTGAGGCTAGTGCAAATAAGAATATCACCTGTTGAGTCAAGTCTTTCAGCGAGCAATCCTCATTGTTCAGAGTTGATGCTAAGTGAAGAACCTTATCCAAAGACCATGAAATGGGCTTTGGAGGAGCTGCGGGCCGAAGTTTAGCGCAGGCTTTTGGAATATTGTTGAAGATTTCATTAGAAAAGTCTACCTGGAAGGCATATAGTATTGGTCTGGCTAGGGCAGATTTACATGTAGTAATCGTGTTGGCTGCTAAACCTTGTTCATGAAGATGGATGAAGAAGGACAAGCAGAAATCCTTAGAAATCTCCTTAGGTTTCTTTGCCTTGACAAAGGCCACCCATTTCTTCCAGGAAGACTCATATTGTCTTCTTGTTGACTTTGACTTGTATTCTTTTAAGAAGTCAATACTGTCCCTAGAAATCCCGAACCGTTTCTTGACTGCTAAGGCGAGAAAATCATGAGATGAAGGTTCTGGGTTTTCTCTGATGAAGCTGAGACAGTCAATTTCTGCACTTGCTGAGTCAGAATTGGGTCCGGTAACGGGATCAGCTTCAGGCGTAGTTCCGTTATCAAAGGGAATTAAACACTGTTGGGCCACTTGTGGGCCACTATTGCTACTATCCCTTGAAAGGATCTCAGTTTGTCGAGGGCTTTCAGCAGAAGGTTGGTTGGAGGGAACAGGTAGATCTTGGATCACCTGTTCCAATCTAAGGTCATTGCGTCTGTCGCTTCTGCTAGAGGATCCTCGTACGGGGCTACATACCGGGGTAGCTTCTTGTTGTCACTCGTTATGAAGAGGTCTATCTGCAGTCCTGGGACTTTGCATAATATGAAAGAGAATGATCTTGCGTCTAGAGACCATTCGGACTCTATCGGGTTGACCCAGGATAGAGCGTCCGCCGTCACATTTCGGAACCCTTGAAGGTGGACTGCTGACAAGTGCCATCTCTTCTTCTTCACTAGACGGAGGATGGCTAGTATCACTTGATTTATGTGAGGCGATCTCGAGCCTTGTCGATTTAGGCATCTCATTACAACTTCGCTGTCTAAAACCAGACGGATGTGGATTGAGCAGCGAAGTTCCAGTTTCTTTAGAGAGAGAAGAACCGCCATGGCTTCCAGAAAATTGATGTGGAAGGTCTTGAAGAGGGGAGACCAGGTTACCTGGACTCTCCGATGATGAGAGTGACCTCCCCACCACTCTTTTGAGGCGTCCGTGTGAACGGTGACTGGCGGTGGAGGTGGTTTCATGAGTGCCTTGCTCTTCAGGTTCTTGGCTTTCGACCATGGTTTGAGTAGTGATCGCAGATGATTTGGAATCGGTCTTTGTAGATCTTTTCGAGCGTTTGATGCGTAGTTTCTCCAAACTCCTGATGCATCTTTTAATTATGCTTTCAATATTGGATCTGTCACTGAGGCAAACTGGAGGGACCCCAACACTCTCTCCTGTTGCCTTCTTGATATCCTGTTGGATTGAAGAAGTCTCTTGACAGATCCTGCTATTTCTTTCCTCTTCTTTGATGGAATGGAAAGGCAGTGTGACTGTAAATCCCAGTGGACGCCCAGGCACTGGAACTTTTGAGCTGGAGATAGACGAGACTTTTCCAAGTTGATCTTGAATCCTAAGTGTTCCAGGAACTGGATCACTTGCTTGGAGGCTTGCCTGCACTCTTTCTCGGATGCTGCCCACACCAGCCAGTCGTCCAGGTAGGCTACTACCTGGATCCCCTTTAGGCATAGTTGATGAATGACTGCATTTGCAAGCTTGGTGAATACCCTTGGGGCTATGTTTAGACCGAAGGGCATGGCTCTGAAAACGTACTTTCTTTTCTGTAGTTTGAACCCTAGGTAGAGGGAAACTGGACGGTTGATTGGAACATGCCAGTACGCATCCGTCATGTCTATGGAGACTGTATGCCCGTTTGGGCAAAAGGGTCCTTATGTGTTGAAGCGTCAGCATTCTGAACTTGTTGAGTGGTGATAAATCCAGAATGACTCTGAGCTTTTCCGAATCCTTCTTCGGAACACAAAATAGCCTTCCTTGGAATCTGATGGACTTTGCCTTCTGTATAACTCTTTTGTTCAGGAGTTCCTGAACATATTCTTCCAGAATGGGGGTTGAGTGCTGGAAGAATTGAGGAAAGTTTGGTGGAGTGGAAAGTTTGGTGGAGTTGAGCTCCAACTCCACCCTAGTCCGTTCTTGATTAGGCTGTGGGCCCAGGAATCGAAGGTCCAACGATCCCAGAAGAGGAGAAGTCTCCCTCCTACCGGTAGCATCTCACTTGGAGTGCTGGTTGGAGGACTTGCCTCCTTGGCCACGTCCACCTTTGTTACCCCTACCTCTGAAGGGGCGTCGAGAGGACCCTTGAAAGGAACCTCGAGACTTTGGCCTGAAAGTCGTTGATTGGCTTTCAAAGACTAGGGTGAACACCGGCGATTGGGTCGCCAGCGTTTGGGGCACCAGTTGGAAGGTGGCGGTTGGATGTGCCACCGTCTGGGACACCGTGGCCACGGGAAGCTGTTGCTGTTTTCTAGGCCGAGAGGGCACTCTTGGTCATTTTGATTTATTCTTTGGCTTGGGACCCTCGTCAGCGGAAGATTTTCTTTTTGAGGACAAGCCCCACTTGGAGAGGAGATTCCTGTTCTCCGTAGCGGCTTTGTCCACGACCTCTTTGACCACTTCGCCTGGGAAGAGGTCTTTTCCCCAGATATTGGAGGCTATGAGCTTCCTTGGTTCGTGTCTCACCGCAGCCGAGGCGAACACGAACTCTCTACAAGTCCTTCGGGCTTTGATAAAGTTGTACAAGTCCTTAGTGATTGTCACCAAATGAGATTTGGAGAAGACTATGTACATATCTGGGGTGTCCGGGATGCTTGCCATAGTCTCTAAGCCAGTCTGCAGAGGCATGGAAGCAGCAAGACATTATTTAGTCTCTTGTTCCTGCGCAGGAGAGACTCTGACAGCTTCGAGAGGTTTTCGCCGAATTGTCGTCCAGCAATATCTGCCTCCAGCTTCCCAACTGTGAAGGTGTTTTGAACATCCTTCCAGTCTTTATCATCTGATGGAAAAGCAAGGGAAAAGGGTCTACATTCCTCCAGTGTAGGGCAAGGTTTCCCTGCTTCAACTGTCTTTAAGGCTGCCTTAGACCCTTTGTACATAAAGGGGAAGGCACGCTTGGGGTCAGCAATAAAGGACGGGTGCCTTCTGCTGAGAGCCGGCACCTTGGAACTAGTAAAGGCCCTCTCTTTCAAGGTGGTTGTATATAAGGCCTGAGCCTTAGAGAGTTCGAGGACAATCGTCTCCTTCAGCTCTGTTTCCTCCTTGGATGCAGGTTCTGTCCTTAGACGGACATAGCAGTCCAGGTAGGCCTCTTTGCTGGGCCAAAACTCAATTTCCTCTACTAGGACAGTGCCCAGTTTCTCCGAGAGGAAGATCTTCTCTCCCGACATTGGCATATGCTCTGCATATCTTCAAGGGTTAACGTCAGAGAAAGCGGGGAGATCCTTGACGTTTAGCTTCTTCGGGGCTAAACATGTTGCAACCAGCTGATGCATTTCCGTCCGAAGAGAAGCTTCTTTCTCGGACGATTTCTTCTGAATGTCCTGCACCATAGACAGCAGCGAGTGCAACGTACTCGTGATAGAATCTAGCTGGGGTGTAGTAGATAAAGTCGAACGCACCGGCTCAGTCACCGTAGCTGAAGATACCGAAGTCGTTTCGGTCTTATCGACTTCAGCCTCAGAACGTACGTCATCCTCCTGCTCCAGTTCTTCCAGTAGGAGATTGTTCTCAGTCTCCTCTGAGACAACCGACATGTTGTCATCTAAATGGATGCACTTCAAGGCGTCCGAAACAACAGATTCCATCGGAATCTGTACTAGGTGAATGTCAGGTTGAGCCTGGGGAATGATTGCATCCGCAGATACCCTAGAGAAAAGACAGTCCCTCATCCTCTCATTAGGAAGGTATGAGCCAGAGGTGTTCTTCTAAAAACACCTGACCCATTTTTGCAGCGTGTCCCTTGCTGCATCCCTTGACTCAGTAGACTTTTGATCATCAAAAGCCTCTTTTACCAGATTGTCACAAATGGTATATACCTGTGGGTCCCAGTATTTGAGAGCCCCCTGGAAGACTGCGCAGCGAGTATGGGCCCTGCACACGTCATGGCCGTAGAAGTTCTTGCTACGGACCCTGCAAAAGCTGTTCCCGCACTCGGGATGCTCCTCCTGTAAAGAAAGAAAGCATATAAGTATTCGGTGAAATTCTCAGATTTCAGCATACATATTTTTTAAAAATATTAGCTTGGATAGGGTAAGCTAGAAAATAGGAAAGACACCTACTTGTGTTTCCTGTCCAGCCTATTGCTATGACCTCCTCCAATATTGAACAATAAATTCTTAATGAATTTTGTATGGAAAGATAATATCCTTTGATATAACGTGTCTTCTTAGCACAATGTCCCAGGTTCAATATTAGGGGTAAATTAATGGTTGATAACCATTAAGTGGTAGAGAAGATAATTCTCTTATATGTGATGGTCTCACAATAGGCTGCCCATGAAGCACCTTGTAGGTTGGAAAAAACTTTTTTTGGGCTACAGCACTGACTGGTGGCGGTATGCCGCCAGACCTGCCAGGCCTGCAGACATATGCCGGGCCTGTCGGCATATGCCAGCCTTGCCGAGATATGCCGGCCTATTCTGGGCTATTGAAGGCAGTTACTGTCTTCAGATCTATACTTTGGGTGGCCGACTGCCGGCCGACAACTTAGTTGCCGGCCACTGGTCATAGTATGTTTATTGTCGTTGGGTTATCGCTCAGCGACACCTCCGGCAAGTGGCGGCAGAGTAACTGCCGGCCAACAGACAACCAACATGGCCGCCGACAGCTATAAGCTGCCGGCGGCCGGCCCAGTAGGGAAAGGTAGAGAAAAGGAGAGAGGATGGAGGAAGGCAAAGGCTCAGCCTTGCCGGCCTACATCCTGAATGAGAGTTCAATTGGAAGGGGGAATTATCTTCGGGCCTCCACCCAACCATATCCCATCCATATGGGCTATGGAAGGCAGTCCAAGGGAGGACTGAAGAACACTCTAATGATAATGAGGGTACCTGCCGGCAGCCGGCCCGGTCGGCTGCAGACAGGGAACCTCAGGCCAGTTCTATAGATTACCCTTAGGGTCAAGTGTAGAATGACGGCCAGGGAGGGTGATGGTTCATCCAACACAAAAGAGACAGCGGGGAAGGTAGGGTAATACCCGAAGGCATTACCCAACTTAAAGGATTCTGATCTCATAAGGTAACCTCAAGTAGGGGAAATCATTTCCCCCGGTTGGGTTAGACAAGTGAGAAAGCGGCCATAGGACAAAATCTCGCAAGAGAACAGAATCTCGTACCAGGTATCTTAGATAATGAAGAAATCATTTCTTCGGTCTAAGATCCACTAGCACAGGACTGTCTGCTAGACCGAGGAAGGAGGAATTGTTAAACAAAAACCTCCACGTATGATCTAGGGAGGCCTAGCCTCCTGTATAGACAACTTGACCTGACTTGGGAAATCATTTCACCGAGACAGTAAGATGCCTAACACAGACTTTACTCTGATGTCCCGTTCTAACTCAAAAACCGACTCAGTGGTTAAGAAAAAGAAACGAAACACCCCAGTAAACTTTGCCAGAACTCAGTTCACAGCAAAGCTAACTGAGGGTGGCCTAGGCTTATCAGAGGGAAGGGGAATTGCTCTTAAATCTTGCCAAGAGATTGGTATCGACTTAGAAGGTATAGAAGGCATCAACCTTACCTTAGAAGACAATACAAGAGCCATTGGGGACATGTATGAAAGTATACTAAAGCCCCTAGGCTAGTAGTCTAGGATCATAAAGAATCGTTCATCGAAACTCTCTTGTATACTATCTTGGAAGAGGGAAATTTATGCAGTAATATCTTAATTGTATAAAATATTGCCTGAGCTTCAATAAAACTTTACCAGGAAGGTTATATCATGCATGAAGTGTGTAGGTGCCTAGGCTAGGAAGCTTAGCACTCGTGAGGCTCGAACATGAATAGCCAAATCCACGACAACAATGACATAATATAAAAATCCCTAGCTAAAATACTGAATAGCTAAAGTTATTAAAGCAAATAATGCCAGGAAAGTCGATCTGGCTAACTAGATGTACAGGAAGAATGACCGCGTTCATGGCGCCATCTGGCTGGCAACAGCTCTTGTTACGTTAATTATGATCTCAATCGAAGAGTAAAACTGGCAAGAGCTTATATTTACACAATTCAAAGATATTACTTAACTTTCCAGAAGCTGATGAGGCTGGTGAAGACATCATAGCGACAAATACCTCCAAAATAACGAGAGATAACACGGGATAACACCGGTCAACGAAGCTACAAGAGAAAGAATGGCTTGGTGGTGCCTCACGGTGGCGGTTCGGCGCACTATTTACAGTACAGTAGGAGTGTCGAGAGCGTTGCCTCTTTAACGACTCTCCTATATTCTTGCCACTTTTTCCCCCTCGAAGCGGAAACGCTATTAGGGGTGTAGAGAGCTATGAGACGTGTCAAGAATACGTCCTCTGATTACACGATATCCAACTTTAAGGGATATTCACTCCAGGAGTTAGAATTCTGGATACCTTTGGTAAATTCTCTGGGATATATCACTGTAGTCAAATATAACATAGGAAGCTACTAATGAAGGAACTTCCATCAGGACGACATGGCCTGAGCCCAAAAATAATAATAATAATAATCTATGCAAAGCATTACACATAAAAATACAATGCAACAGCCATCGGACTTCAGATCAAAAAGCCGTTGCAGTAACAAGCTAATTTCAACTAGGTGATCATTCTCTTATTATATTGTCTATTTTTATGCCAATTATAATTATTATTATTACTATTATTATTATTGGTGTTATTACTTGCTATGCTACAACCTCAGTTGGAAAAGCAGGATATTACAAGCCCAGGGTCTCAAATAGGGAAAATAGCTTAGTGAGGAAAGGAAACAAAGGAAAATAAAATATTTTAAGAAGAGCAACAAGACTAAAATAAATATCTCCTAAATAAACTATAAAAACTTTAACGAAACAAGAGGAAGAGAAATAAGATAGAATAGTATGTCAGAGTGCACCCTCAAGCAAGATAAATCTAATACAAGACAATGCAAGACCATGGTACAGAGGCTATGGTACTACCCAAGGTTAGAGAACGATGGTTTGATTTTGGAGTGTCCTTCTCATAGAAGAGCTGTATACCATAGCTAAAGAGTCTCTTCTGCCCTTACAAAGAGGAAAGTGACTACTGAACAATTATAATGCAGTAAGAAGAATTGTTTGGTAATTTCAGTGTTTTCAGGTATATGAGGACAGTAGAATATGTAAAGAATAGGCCAGACTAATAGGTGTGTGTGTGTGTGTATGTGTGTGTGTGTAGGCAGAGGGAAAGTGAACAGTAACCAGAGAGGAGGACCCGTTGAATATACACATACGTTCCCGTCACTGATATTAGTTGTTTAAGGGTCGGTTGAGTCTACCTTTTCTCATCTTCGATTTCTTCGCCAGAATCACTGGGACGTTTTCACCCAAACTTGATATACAGTATGTGAGTTAGAAGAGAAAATATTACACTAACCTTTTTTTTTAAATACATTAATCAAATAAGGTTGTTATGTATTCTTTTGTGAGCATCGTACTCTTCGTACCTTTCAAAGTTTTCACTTAAAAGGATATTCCCACTTCTCTGACTTCTTTAGAGATTATACCTATCTTTCAAGAGACCAAATCATCAAACATACCATGACACTTATTGTAAAACCAGACAAAATATCACTTGTGTTTTCGCATATACTTTTGTTAGAATTTTATCATTATTATCATTATTATTATTATTATTATTATTTTTCGGTAGTAGCCCCTCTTTCAGGCAAGTTTTGTTGAAAAACATGGCTGCCCTAGTTGCATTGATCTTATACTCCGTCTTCTCGATGGCTCTAATTATCTTCTTTTCAGGACTACTGCATACAGCCAGAAACTGAGCAAAATTCATCCTTCATGGTAGGTAGGCAAATTCAGGAATAATTGGGGAGTCAAGGTTTTGATATAAAATTCACTAATCAGGTAACATTTACAATTCGGGTAAAAGAATACAGAGAACAAGCTATGCGTTTCAGGAGTGCTGTCTCCCTTCCTCAGGCTTGAGTGTTGGAAACGATGAGAGCTACGTCCTTATATACGGCAATTCTGGCTTAGGCAGAGAGGCAGCGAATTTTTCATTGGCTACCTCGAGCGTCATGGGCGAACCAAATAAAATGGCTGGTCCTCATTGGCTAAGCCGCTCGCCGAGTGGAAAGGCAGTCTGACTGTATTACATCAGCCATTTTATTTGGTGTGTCCCCGACGCTCGAGGTAGCCAATGAAAATTTCGCTGTCTCTCTGTCTAAGCCAGAATTGCCGTATATAAGGACGTAGCTCTCATTGTTTCCAACATCAGTTCTCACTCAACTCCCACTGCAAGAGGACCTGCCTGCTGCTGCTGCTTGCTGTCTGGATTGCTGAATGCTGCCTCCCACCCTGCTGCTGGTTCCTGCCCCTTCACGGAGCTGATATTTTCGGCAGAGTTTCTCAGCCGAAATTTTCAGCTGCCCTGCAGAGACCACCGCTGCCGCCGCCGATTTCGCCGCAGTTTTCACCACCAATTTCGCCGCCGTTTTCGCCGCCGATTTCGCCGCCGATTTCGCCGCCGATTTCGCCGCCGTTTTCGCTGCCGATTTCTCCGCCATTTTCGCCTGTAGGGGCTGCCTTGTGCTACCCACTACTGTGTAGGCTTCTGTAGGGCACTTTTCAGCTCTACTACAAAGGACTTTGCCCTCAAACTGGCTGATACCAGCCCCATTTTTATAAGAAGGTACATTTGACTAGTTAGGCATTTGTCTCTGACTATCTTAACTTTTACTAATAGATCCTCCTGTGGAAAATCCGGTAGCCATTGTGGTCTGAAAACTCCAGTTGAAGCAGGACCCAAGGGTCAAAACTTCCCACTCTTGCTGTCTGTGGCAAGAGGTGTAGGGCTGTCAGGCTTGGCGCCTATAAGCCAAGGTGTTAGGTGCTAGGTAATAGTGATAGGACCTTGCAACCTGGCGTAAATAATCCAGGAATTCAATGATAGGGATAGGTGTTTGGACTTAGTTTCAATAAAATTTAGGAGAGTACTGTGTTTTATTCCCTAAACCTCCCTACCTGCAGGACTAGACTGCTTGGCCGTCTTAGTGCTGGGAAGCAGTAAGGAGGCTCCCCAGCTGCTGCTATGTGTACAGGTTGTACCTAGCTAAACAGAGATAATTTCAGCACTGCTCTATTAATAGGATAGTTAGGGCCTCCCCCTATTAACCATTCTAATTCAGGTTCTGTTTTTCGTTTTTCAACTCTCACTATAACTTTGTCTGGGGTTCTAAGGCTTAAAGGGTTGGACAACCCCACCAGGCACACTGTCTATCTTCGATATCCTCCTCACCTTCCAAGGACTTGTCCTGGAGACCTGTCGATGACCTATTAGAGATTGAATTAGAAGGCATGACTTCAGCTGAAGTAGAACAGCACCCGGACTTGCCTCTTTGCATTACTGACCCTCAGAACCAAAAAAGAACACAACTGGAAATGGAATCGGATGAACATGACAACCAAGAATGGATCCAGGTTAGCCGACACAAGAAACAACCAAGAAGGAACAACCCCAACAACGACACCAGGCCTACTGCTCAGGACAATGGACAATGGAACAACACCACCACTGTTGGGAACAGTCACCAGCCAACTCGGAAAAACAAAACTTATTTTTTCAGAGTCCTGGCTGGAAACTCTTCTGAGGCTTTTAAGGCTATTGCAGCCTTCGAGCCAAAACACAAAAACATTCAAATGGTTGCCAAACCAAATAGGCAGGGCCAGTGGACCATCTCCACCAGGGATGCAAGAGCCCTGATCACCTTAAGGAGCACCTCCTACATCAGGCTACAAGAGCTCAAGGAGGAAGAAAAAATAAAGGCAGTTGTGGTGGGCTACCCAACTGATATGATGGAGAGCCATCTGTTGAATCTGCCCAACATCACTGCGGCAGAACGAATGACCAACAAGGCTGGTTTTCTAACTAAGGCCATCCTTGTTACCTTCAAAGGACCTCACCCCAAGAAAGTGGCCCTAGGCATCTTCAGAAGCTTCTGGGTCAAGAAATATTACCCAAATCCCCTAAGATGTTACAATTGCCAAAAATTTGGACATCATAAAGGCCAATGCCAGGCAAAGGTCCCAACCTGTGCAGTGTGTAGCCAAAGGCACCCAACATAAGAGTGCATAGATGAAAAGGCTGCAGGCATACCAACAATACCCAAGTGCCCAAACTGTAAGAAGGGACACACGGCAATGGCCTGAGGCTGCACTGAAAGGGTAGCAAAAGTTGTTGCTGCCCTCCCCAAGGAAAGAAGAGAAGAACCAAGAGGAAGGGTGACCCCCAAACCTCTACCCAGAAGAAGGTTCTACACACAAGAAGAGCTAAGGAAAAGCTCTAGAGCTAGGTCCTCCTCTAGAGCTCCAAAGCCTACTACTCAGGCACCTAAACCTACGCCTAGGACAATTTTCATTAAGACCATGGTCTTAAGTGAAAAACTAACTGATCTATTCACACAGGCCGTGACTGGAAAAATCAATGCTGAAGCCATAGCAGCTAGCATTGAATAAGTCCTGATGGGCTTCATCTCCAGACCCAAGTCCTCCCCACCCCCGTCTCATGCTAGCCAGGAGATCGCCTCTCGTACCTCAACCTCCACACCTGCCATTCCATCACCTCAATCACCTGTACCTTCCACATCCGCTACACCCCCACTCATCCAATCCACCATCACTTCATCCACTCTCACCCCATTCACCTCATCCACTTCATCCTCTGAGGTCAAGGCAATTGCCTTTGCCCTAGGGACCCAAGACAGTTCTCTTCCACTTACATGCAGGAGTAAGAGTTCTTAACTGGAACTCAGCTAGTGTAAGAACAAAAATGTCCTCCCTGATTGCAGTATGCAAAACTGAGGATATATATGTAATCCTGCTACAAGAAACACTTCTAACAGCAGGAAAACCTCAGAATAGCAGATTACAACGCATACACTACACCACAGATAGGAACAGACAAAGGCTTAGCCACAATAGTCAAAACAAGTATACCAACAACAAGTTACACTAACCAATTCCTTGTGGTACCAATATAGAGACACTAGCAGTAGCAATAACATTACTGAATCAAAAAGTGGACATATACAACATATACAGGAAAATAAACAGGGAGGACACAGGAGAGCTACAGCTGACACAACTCTTAGCTCATGCAGAAAGAATACCAACAATTATATGAGGGGATTTTAATGCATATCACCCTATATTTTCATTCCCATCAATGGCAAACCCCTCAGGGGAACACATAGCCTTCGTCCTGGAGGAATTTGAAGGAGCCGCTCTCCTAAACACAGGGCAACCTACACACTTTAAGAGGAGGCAGACTGGATCTGACCTTTGCTACAACAGCAATAAGACACTTAACCAGATGGCGAGTGCACTCAACCCTAATTAGTGATCACTTTGCCACAGTAACAGCATTGGAGATGCAACCATTACCTCCAATTCCACCACCTCCACCAAGATGGAATCAGGCCCTAGCAGACTGGGTCTGCTTTCGACTAGCCATAGAGGAATGGGCAGCAAGCTACAATCCTCCAGAGCACATAGATCAGCTAGAAAAAGACCTAGTTGATGTTTTTCACAATGCAGCTAACAGAGCTATTCCCCTAAAGGCAGCAGGAGGTAACCATACATACAAGGACTCCTGGTACTACTGCCCGGAAGTCAGGAGGTTAAAAACCAAACTAAACAGAGTCACAAAATATACAGAAGAAGATCCACGGTAGAAAACAGAGAACTACTGCAAACTGTAAAAAATGAAACACAACAAAGAATCCATGAAATAAGAATTGAAAAATTGATGGAATGGTGTTCAAGCCTGTCAGGGTACACAACTCTAACTGACCTATGGAAATGGCTACACAAAGTAGCCAGAAAAAAGAAAACACCAATTGCAATACACCCATACCCACAAGAGGAGGCAGAAAGAATTGCAACAACCTTTGCAAACAGGACACTGTCAGCAAATCTTTCCCCTGAAACCAGAATGCTACTAGAGCAACTGGCTACAAGAGCAACTGGCGCCAGTCAGGTGGGAAGAGATCAACACAGCCTGCCAGAATTAGGATGACACACGCACTCCATACACAGTCGAGGAACTAAGAGTAGTACACTAGACACGAAAAGATACTGCGCCAGGAGCAGACAAGATCACCTACGCAATGATCAAACACACGGGTCCAGCAGGAGAAACCGCATTCCTGAGGTTACTAAACAAAACACACCTTGAGCACACAAGGCCTTAAGCCTGGAGGCAACAAAACACGAAGCCAATCCCAAAGCCAAAGGATCCAGGAAATCCCAGACCAATAGCCTTAGTATCCTGTATGGAAAAAACAAAAGAAAAAATGGTCCTGATCAGGATGAAATATAAAATTGGCCCCTACACAAGCAGCTATATGCATATCAGGAGGGATTGGTACATCTGAATGCATCACTGATGTTCTAAGTTACATAAATCAAAAGAAGGCAACAATAGTCCTCATAGACTTTGGAAAAACCTTTGAGCTAGTAAGCCCAGCAGCAATGCTGCAATCAGTGGCCAAAAAAGGAGTTAAAGGTCACCTAATAGCTTGGACTAAAAACTATGTGCTAGGAAGGCAAGCTAGAGTGAAATTCCAAGGAGTTATTCCTACCTTTCACGAATTGGAAAATGGCACACCACATTTCCTCATGAAAAATATAGCCTCACTCCAACTTCCCGAAGGAGTAGACATATTCATCTATGCAAATGATGTATGTGTAATAGCTCGAGGATCAGTCAGGATGATCAAAATTCAAAGAGCACTCAATGCCATCAGGCACAAATCCAATGAGCTTGGACTAAAACTAAACATTGGCAAAACAAAGGCTATGTCAATTAAAGCCCCAAACCCCATGCAACCACTCACAATAGGAACGGAGCCCCTAGAATGGGTGGACAAATACACAAACCTGGGAGTAATAATAGACAAACAACTCACCTTCAGGGAAGAAGTCAGATATCTCAAGGAAAAAGCGGATGCCAGACTAGCAGCCATGAGATATATGTTTAAACTCAATGATGGAGCAAATGAGCATGTCCAAAAGAAATATTATCTAGCCTGTTCCAGAGCGCTAGTGGAATATGCTGCCCCAACACTTACAGATCTAACGGATACTCAAAAAGCCGCAGTAGAAGTAGTTCAAAACAATGCCATGACGCTCATGCTAGGAGCTCCAATATGAACAAGACTGCAACCTAAGGATGGAGACTGGACTACCATCCCTTGAGGATAGAATTGCACTAAGGAATGCAAGCACAATTACAAAGATGTTCCTCTCAGACAGAGACTCAATTACCAAGAACAGAGTAAGAGAGGAACTGTTAAAACACCTTGAGGTTCAAACCCCAAGCTCTTATGGCAAGGACCATAGTAACAACAGAAAGAGCCTGAGTCTAACTGAAGTACTCCTACAGCTAAGTCCAGACACAGCGCAGGGTGCACAACACATTCCACCATGAAAAAGCAAGTAGCAAGATTCTGCTACACCAAGCTCCCAAGGGCAAAAGAAGACTGCACAATAGAGGAACTAAGAAATGCAGCTCAAGCAGTAATACGCTCTGCAGAGACAATAGGGGCACAGATCTACTATACAGATGGTACAGTAGACTCTGGAACCCAAACAGTGGGAGCTGCAATTCACTCCAGCAAATTCACAGCATGCTGGAGGACATCCAACAATGTCTCCACTATGCAGACAGAGCTTGTTGCAATACGACAAGCACTAAAATACTCTATTGAAAATGAGGAAGGACCAGTAGTCATAAATACTAATTCACGATCCTCAATGCAAGCCCTGCAACGGGACACAAATAAAGAAAACAAGGCCCTGATAGCTGATATCAAACCGCTCCTATATCAGCACAATGAAAGAGATAGACTACTAAATCTAAACTGGATCCCCAGTCACATCGGGATACCAGGGAATGAGAAAGCTGATGGACTAGCCAAAAGCACCAGACGCATCCAAAGTGTACAGGTGGACATATAGCCTGCACTGCAACAAAACAAAAACAAAATAAAGACACAGCTCAAGGACAATCTAATCAAGGAACTGCACAAGTGGATAGAGAATGGCTCTCCCTCTGCCACATGGTGCAAATGGGCCACGGAGCCAGAACCTTTACCCATAGACAGATACACCCCAAGGAAACAAGTTCAGACTGGGATACAAGGCAAACTGGAAAATCCTAGACAGCAATCAGAGACCGTGTGTTCACTGTGATGTCACAGCACAACACGCCCTCTTGCACTATTTACTAGAGTGCAGAGAAACAACACAACCGAGAGGTGATCTACAAGTAGACACCAACACACCACAGGCCGGGCAAGCCCCAGCCACGCTGGCAAAGGCAATTGTCGAAAGCATAAATACACACACAATTGCTTTCAAGACTACCTCCACCAAGGTAAATACCTCAAAATTTGCATCATACCATCTCATCCCCTCATTGTAAGGCCCTATTCACATCATCCTCTGT
>NC_090755.1:49669145-49674145 GCF_036898095.1 Palaemon carinicauda | reverse complement strand
AAAGAAACAATCTTACAAATCTCGTTAACAACAAATGGGTCCAGTTTGTACATACCCTGGCTTACATTCATTAAGTCACTGTGATAATTGATAAAAGCAGATTCAATTATATTTCTACGAGTTATATTATTACAATATAAAACAACTTTTCCCCCTCCCAATGAATCATGTGATTAAAATTATTAATGTGTAAAAACAAAGCATTCGAGATTTGTCCCGTTCTCACACTATATTTATGTTGTTTAATTCTGGTGCCCAGTCCCTTCCCAGATTGTCCGAGATAAAAACACTTGCTGCTCATGCAAGGAACCTGTTTTAATCACCTGTTGAACTGTTCTGTATCTGCTGTACTAGTTTTAACCGGACTTTGAATACTTGTTTTTAATTTTTTTTTTTTTTTTTTTTTTTTTTTTTTTTTTTTTTTTTTTTTTTTTTTTTTTAGACGTTCTCTGTGTTTTAAACATTGTACCTCGAAAATGTGTTGAAATAACACAAAAGCGCTCGGTACGCCTTCTTTTATTTTTCCTGTGGTCTTGGCTGAAAATATTTCACGCGCTATTTAGTGACTTATAAGCTTAAATATATATATATATATATATATATATATATATATATATATATATATATATATATATATATATATATATATATATATATATATATATATATATATATATATATATATATATATATATATATATATATATGCATAGGAAATATGTATGTATTTGTTTATGTATATTGGTCTAGAGCGCCTAAGAGAGGGAAATTAGAACAGGGAAGTGAAGTGGCAAAGAAAGTTGATGAGCCTCAATATTTGTACCTAATTGAATTTAAATCTTTAGCCCATAGTCTACAACCATGACGACCTCTAGTCATTCATGATAATTATTCTTTAGATAATTCACGGAGATTGGTGTCGTGTATTTAATGAAACTAACGGATTAAAGATGATGATGACAATGGTATTTTAGTTGATAGACGAAAAGAACGTTAAATTTTGGAAAGAGGAGGAAATTGGCATTAATAATGATAGAAATAACAGATATTTTCCATATCAACAGAGAACGTCCTAAAAAGATTAACACCTTGTCAAAAGACAACAACTTCTCCGGGACAATTTTCTGAAAGAAAAAACGAAAGAGATGATTCAGAGGAGCATTGCTACTTGACTCCAGTTAAGGAGACTCTCCATCCGGAGCAGATCGGATCCATCTGGATTACTGATTCTGTCCAAGATGAATCACCTAATAAACAAATATAACTTCACTTGTAGGGAATTTCCTTAATTATTCGATGTATATTTGTGTACCTTTATCTGAGTATTTTATAGTTGCTTAACATTGGAATTGCTGCACATTATAGTATTGTTCTTAATACTTAAGAGATCTGCAATTAAACTAGCTGTAGACCCTACAGTTATTAAATACTTTTTCAATCGTTTGCGAGTTCATAAAGCATTTGATTATTTCATGTTTTATTGTACTGCTGTTAATACTATCATCCACAAATTTGCTGTTACTATGGTTACTACAAAAGCTCTGTAGAATACTTTTTCAGTAGGTCGTACAATTGAAGTTATAACTGTAACCCACAGAATAGGACCAGAAGAAAAGAAAAATTAAATCATAAACTGTTTGGTTCTTAAAAGAAACTTTTATTCAACGTATTTTGGCTGCAAGATAAGTCGTCCTGAAGGTATGTGAAGGTCAGTCCATCTCTGGGTATTCTTTCTGGGTATCTGCCGCTCGGGAACTTCCACTGAACATTACTCAGATATATTTCGTAACTTTTTTTTTATATACATATACAGTATACACTGTATATGAATTTTTAATATTTCAACATAAATCTATACATTATCTAGTAATCATGAATGAAAACCACTAAATTTAAGATAGTTAAACAAAAGGTTGAAAATGTTTAGGAGGGAGTAAAGACGTCTTTGGCAACTCGAAAACAAGTTATTATAGAAAAAGGTACACTGCTAAAAGTAACCGTAATTATAATAGGAAATTCTCCGTAAAAATATACTATTCTCAGCCGTATTTCAGTAAAATAGAGGCGACCGTAATTTTTACCCTACTTTATTATTGTCTTTTATGGGCTGGGGACCATAATATCACTCCTTAACGTCAATATATCCGTTTATAAAACTGTAAATTCCCGGTAACAATAATTCCAGGATTTTTACCGTTTTTTTTATGCAAATTTCTAACAGTATATGGAATTGATGAAATCTAATTATGAACTTCTGCTTGTATTAACCGGTTCCTCTTCGGAATTCTTGCTCTTTGTTTTGTTTTGTACAAGTTCAGATTCACACAATGGCGAACACCTTCAAAAGAAAATCAGTCATTTCTAGGAACATAAATTAACTTGATGCGCAGCCTACATGCAGACATAAACACATACCCGTTGAGATACTACCGCTAGAAAGTTATGGGATCCTTTGACTAGTCAGACAGCTCTACATTGGATCCTTCTTTCTGGCAACGATTCACTTTCCCTTTGCCTAAACATACACCGAATAGTCTGGCCTATTCTTTACAGATTCTACTCTGTCCTCATACACCTGACAACACTACGATTATCAAAAAATTCTTCTTCGCACAAGGGGTTAACTACTGCACTGTAATTGTTCAGTGGCTACTTTCTCTTGGTAAGGGTACAAGAGATTCTTTAGCTATGGTCAGCAGCTCCTCTAGGAGAAGGACACTCCAAAATCAAACCATTGTTCTCTAGTCTTGGGTAGTGCCATAACCTCTGTATCATGGTCGTCCACTGTCTTGGGTTAGAGATCTCTTGCTTGAGGGTACACTCGGGCACACTATTTTATCTTATTTCTCTTCCTCTGGTTTTATTAAAGTTTTCATAGTTTATTTAAGAAATATTTATTTCAATGTTGTTACTTTTCTTAAGATATTTTATTTATCCTTGTTTCCTTTCCTCACTGGGCTATTTTCCCTGTTGGAGCCCCAAGGCTTATAGCATTCTGCTTTTACAACTAGGGTTATAGCCTAGCAAGTAATAATAATAATAATAATAATAATAATAATAAACGCTCATATCTGTACATGTGTGTATACATAACCCTTTCTGAGGGGTGATGGCTTAACGTGGTGAAATGGTTTGCTTATTACCAGTATTAGCAAGACTGTACTAGTCAGGACGATAGGGGTGATCTAAGCGATCACACTAAGGTCTCCCACCATCACCAATCAGCAGTGGCTAGCGTGGTGGTGAAAACTGGCCAAACACCAGGAATACGTTTGAGGAGTTTGTCCTGCAGTGGACTAAAAATGGACGAATTTGCTGTTGTCGTGTTGCATATTTACACATACACATATACACACAAACACACACGCACACATACACACAAACACGCACACACACACACACACACACATATATATATATATATATATATATATATATATATATATATATATATATATATATATATATATATATATATATATATATATATATATATATATCTTCAGCATCATCATCATCATCATCCCCTACTCCTACGCTTATTGACTCAAAGAGCCCAAGTTAGACACCGCTAGTCGTCTCGTTGACTGAATAAATCTATAGAGGATTCATTGTCTAGATTCATCAAAGGATAGCCAGTTCCTGGCGATGCGCAGTGCCTACCTAACTAGTCAGTGGTAGAAGCAGAAGTGTGTATATGTATATATATACTGTATATATGTATGTATATATATATATATATATATATATATATATATATATATATATATATATATATATATATATGTATATATATATATATATATATATATATATATATATATATATATATATATATATATATATATATATATATATACATAAACATACGCATACACACACACACACACACACACATATATATATATATATATATATATATATATATATATATATATATATATATATATATATATATATATATATATATATATATATATATATGTATAAGTATACATATGTATATATATATTATATATATATGTGTGTGTATATATATATATATATATATATATATATATATATATATATATATATATATATATATATTTATATATATATATATATATATATATATATATATATATATATATATATATATATATATATATATACATACACACACACACACACATATATATATATATATATATATATATATATATATATATATATACACACAAGTCTACGACTTCATAAGTGTTTATATACAAAGGATAAGGTATGCTTAGTCCTGATTTTAAATTATCCAGATATATGAGTCAGCCACATAAGTTCCTGAAATGTACTTGGTAAAATGGCTTCACATGTGTTACACCAGTGTCCATGAAGAGAACATCTGTTTTCTTATTGCTTATCCCACATCAGGTTAATATATATTTATATATATATATATATATATATATATATATATATATATATATATATATATATGTATATATATACATATATATGTATATTATATATATATATATATATATATATATATATATATATATATATATATATATATATATATATATATATATACATATATGTTTATATATATACATGTTTTTATAGATAAACACACATATATAAATATATGTATATATATATATATATATATATATATATATATATATATATATATATATATATATATATATATATATATATATATATATATATATGCAAGCATCGTGGATCAAGGTTCGAACCCCGGCCGGTCAGATGCTATTGTCTTTGAGAGATTTCGCCTCAAGACTCTGATTCCGAAGTCGTTCACAAAATCCAGATATTAATGTATTGAAATATATGGCTTATTTGAAATATGAAAAAACACGTTTATAATATATATATGTATATATATATATATATATATATATATATATATATATAATATATATATATATATATATATATATATATATATATATATATATATATATATATATATATATATATATATATATATATAT
>NC_090755.1:49639145-49661645 GCF_036898095.1 Palaemon carinicauda | reverse complement strand
TTTGCAACGCTCCTCTGAATCATCTCTTTCGTTTCTTCTTTCAGAAAATTGTCCCGGATAAGTTGTTGTCTTTTGACAAGGTATTGATCTTTTTAGGACTTTCTCTGTTGATATGGAAAATAACTGTCATTTCAATCATTATTGATGCTAATTTACCCCTCTTTTTTTATAGATAAAGTACCATTGTCATCATTATTTCTAATCTGTCTGTTCCAATAAATGCATGACGCCAACCACCATAAAATATCAAAGGAATAATTATCATGAGCGGCGAGAGGTCTTCAGGACCGCAGAATATAGCAACTCAATGCAAAGCAAGAAAATAGCCTAAAGATCCAAATTTAATTAGGTACAAATAGTGAGCCTCACTAATTTTTGTTCCCACCCACTTTAGCCATACAATTTTCCCTTCTCAGGCAATCTAGACCATTGTACACACACACACACAGACACAGACACAGACACACACACAGACACATACATATATATATATATATATATATATATATATATATATATATATATATATATATATATATATATATATATATATATATATATATATATATATATATCAATGAAAGATCTTTAGACCATTGAATGAACAATGAAATTATTTAGAAAAAGAAATGATTTATAGGCAAATAGAGAGCTAGTCTTACTTCATCAATATTTCAGTCTCTGCAGATCAAGATCACTGGCTGAGAGTAGTGAAATTTTCGGAAACATCATCAACTAGAGGGACACTCAGTAGAGCGAAGACCTCCGCCGTGGCACCTTATTTCTCGACCTTTTCTCGGCCTTAACCTTGACCCTTGACCCTAAAAAGTATTAATTGGCATGAATTTTTATATATGGACGTATTACTCGTCCGTGATTTTAACCTTGGCCTTCCAAAATGTAATAATTTTTAGCACTTTACATAACAGTTTAAAATCGCTGAAAGTTTCATCACTTTGCGATTAAGATTATGGCCCTATGGTTGATGACTGGAATTTGACTTTTATTTGACCTTAACCATAGATTCGACCAAGACCTTTTAACCTTAACATGTATTAAATGGCGTGGATTATCATACACTCAAATATGAACCAAGTTTGAAGTGTCTGTGACTGATTATGGACATTTTGCTTAACCATGACCTTGACCTTTGACCTCGATCTTCCAAAATCTAATCATTTAAAGGTGTTTACATAACATTTAATCCCTGTAAGTTTCATTACTCTACAATGAAAATCGTTGCCTTGAAGGTGTTCACTAACAACTATACACAAACGACTATAGCCTACCTGACACTTGCGTGCCACTTTGTGGCACGCACTGGTGTTTTTCCCGCACTGTTCACGACCAGTTTACTCCAGTTCACGTATCGTTCACGACAAGTTCACGCGACGTTCACGCCATGGCACGAATTGGCACGCCTAGTTCACGAGAAGTTCACGACACGTTCACGCGAGTTCGCGCATCATTCCGCATCGTTCACGCATTGTTCAAACCAGTTCATGCCCGTTCACGAATTGGCCACTCCATATAAAAACGGGGCTTCTCCAACCCGAGGACATTCTTGGATTGGCTTCGAAGAGACAACAATGCTTTCTGTCAGAGACACCATTGCATTGAGGAGAAGAAACGTATCTTTTTCGTTTGTATCTTTTGTTGCCCTTTATTTTTGTTTCAATATGAAAGCATTAGATTTACATATAGATAGCAGACATAAAATATGTACAAGTATTAAGAAAGCATTTTATTTTAACATTAAAAGCAGCAAACATGAAAAGTTTTTAGGCTGTTGATTTTAAGGTAATAGATAAAAAAGTGTGTTGAAATAAGAAATAATTTTATTTTTACATTAAAACAGCAAACAGAAAAAATTTGTTTTGCTCTTCATTTTAAGGTAATAAAGAAGATGATGAAATAAATCATCATTTTATTTTTACATTCAAACAGCAAACTTAAAAATTTCTTCGGTTTATTTTTCAGTTCATTTTTATTTAAAACAAAAGTTTTGGCTCTTGATTGGTAATAGAGGAAAATAAGTGTGTGCATGAAATAAGACATCATTTTATTTTTACATTCAAACAGAAAATATAAACAATTATTAGGTTTATATTTTCCTTTCCTTTGCATTAATTTTTTTGTTTCCTTTTTGTCTCTTCATTATAAAGTTATAGAAATAGTTTGAAATAAGATATCATTTTTTTTTCACATTAAAACAGCAAATATAAAAATCTATTAGGTTTATTTTTCTTTCCTTTTCATTAATTTTTTCGTTTCCTTTTTGTTTCTCTTCATTATAAAGTTATAGAAATAGTTTGAAATAAGATATCACTTTTTTCACATTAAAACAGCAAATATAAAAATTTATTAGGTTTATTTTTCTTTCCTTTTCATTATTTTTTTCGTTTCCTTTTTGTTTCTCTTCATTATAAAGTTATAGAAATAGTTTGAAATAAGATATCATTTTTTTCACATTAAAACAGCAAATATAAAAATTTATTAGGTTTATTTTTCTTTCCTTTTCATTATTTTTTTCGTTTCCTTTTTGTTTCTCTTCATTATAAAGTTATAGAAATAGTTTGAAATAAGATATCATTTTTTTTCACATTAAAACAGCAAATATAAAAATTTATTAGGATGATTTTTCTTTCCTTTTCATTAATTTTTTCGTTTCCTTTTTGTTTCTCTTCATTATAAAGTTATAGAAATAGTTTGAAATAAGATATAATTTTTTTTTTTCACATTAAAACAGCAAATATAAAAATTTATTAGGTTTATATTTCTTTCCTTTTCATTAATTTTTTCGTTTCCTTTTAGTTTCTCTTCATTATAAAGTTCACGCCACTTCCCGCATCGTTCACTCCAGTTTACGCCAGTTCCCGCACTGTTCACTCCAGTTCGCGCATTGTTCACGAGTATTTCACGACTATATTGTGCGTGCCAATGCGTGCCACAAACTTTAAACATTTCAAAGTTCTGGGCACGCATGGCACGCACTGGCACGCCAGTTCCAGCACTGTTCACGACATTTTCACGACTCGCTCACGCGAGTTCGCGCATCAATGTGTGCCAGTGCATGCCACAAATGCGTGCAAGTGTCAGGTACCCTTATAAAAACACACAAATAGGGGGTAAATCATAATCTCCCTCCAACTATGTTGGCGTTGGTATATATATATATATATATATATATATATATATATATATATATATATATATATATATATATATATATATATATATATATATATATATGTGTGTGTGTGTGTGTGTGTGTGTGTGTGTGTGTGTGCGTGAGAGAGAGAGTGTGTGTGCTTATATCTACGTCATATGTGTCTATGTATTTTACGTCACCGTGTTTATATTTTTATATTTATGTGTACGTAGAACCCCGAATGAGAATTCAGGTATACTTGTGAATTTGTAGATGGGGAAATGTGTCGATCAGCATAATTATGTTAGGGAAAAACGTGGGGAGCCGTAATGAACGTTTGCCAAACCTCACTGGATGACCAACACCGGGATTTACCCTTTTTTTGCGTCATTGCGTAACTTCGTCTTGAGCTTTTCGCCAACATTGCTGCAGTTTTAGTGACAGAAAAAAATAGTATATCAACAGTTGTAGCGAAATGGAACGGATATAATTGTGCATATTAAAACAAATCGTTATTGTTTTCGTATGACGTTTTTTGTCCTAATATGTAGGGAGCAACTTGTTAGACTAGTTTCAAAATAGAGGCAGTTGGCAACTTTCCGCTGTGAGACGTCTTTCGTATAAATTGATGTCTTCATAAGACGGAGATGAACAGATCTCCGGAATCAACGAAGCCAACATCAAAACTCCCAATCATTCAACATGAAGACGGTAAGGTTATCAAAGAATTTTTAGAATGAAAAAAAAAACAATAAGAAATAATCTTATAACTGATATTATATCTCGTAATTGTATGAAGAAAATTTTACTCAAATTGGAAAATATCTTTGAATAGTAAATCAATTTACCTTAATTTTTCATGAAATATTCATTTTCAATTACAATGGGTTGTTCATACCATAGACTCATACAAAAAACTTTATTAGAAGCAATTTTAACCATACAATTATATATCTGATGATTATATTGATTTATGCAGATATTTGTATTGATATCAGAACAAACAAACATTCATCCATAAACATTTCCTTCCTACTAGGAACGTTTTTCTTAAAAGCGGATGTTTATAAAGTACAAAATTATTTCGATGAATATCCGTTTTCAATTGCTTCCATTTCATTTCATCATCTTTTGATGCATCGAATAAAAGTTTAGTCTTATTTGAAAGTTTTGCAAATTGATTCCTTCGATTTCTTTTCCAGATCAGTGTTGCCCTCTTGGTGTTGGTGGCATTTTTTGCCCTCATGGAACTGACTGGAGCCCTTCCAGCACCTGAACCCAGCCGACGGTTCTTCTTTGGAGGTAGTCCCTATGGATTCGGCGGCTATGGCTACAGACCACATGGCTTTGGCTTTGGTTACGGTGGATACGGAGGCGGGTTCGGAGGCTTTGGTGGCGGATATGGTGGATTTGGAGGATTTTACGGTTGAAAAACATGTTTCATAAAGATACAAATGGATACAACGTCATTTTCCTTCCGGAAAATAAAACTTTTGCTGGATTAATCAAAGAATTTTCAGAGATGTGAATGCTTTTTAGATATCATAATATTATTCTTATATATATTCTAATGAATTATATTTTTTAATCAAAAGAGTCTTTGATACACCACTCCTCTGCCTATTTGTTTGGGATTATGATGCTCAGTTTCAAATCTATTTAATAATTCCAGTCGCCCAATTTTACTAACTATTTTACCAACTACTATCATTATTTTAACCTCAGACCTTCATGAGATTTTCTTCCTAATATAAGTCATATGTAAGGTAAATTGTCCAGAAAAGGACCTACAGAAACACCTTGCTATATTTAAACTAATTTCTTTAGTTTCTCTGGCCTCTGATCCTCCTTCTTTTCCTGAAATGGAGTGTCAAAATATACATGAATATATCCGTAAAAAGAACCCCATTAAGTGACCCTGACTCTTTAGTCTTTTATCTTTTTTTTCTAAATAAACTGGACCAGTAAAGAGACAAAACGAAATGTTTGCTAAAGTCGTGTGCACCAGTAATTTATCCCTAATATTTTTTATACTTAAAAGTAGTCTCTCAGAAGCTAAATTTAGAGCAGATAAGGGAGATAACTCTCCTCAAAGGTTCTTAAAATTTGCTCCACATAAAGAGTTATTTAACTCTTGTATGAAAGGATGACCTTCTGTGTCTCCTCTTGTCACATTTTATCAAATACTTCTGAGATGCTTTTATGAGAAAATGGTGTTAATGGAATTAGAATGAACCTCTCTCAGAGGATCATAACCATTCCATATTGATGTCAAACATTGTAAATTTGTTCTATGCTGCTTTTCGTTAATATGTTATAACATTCACAGCAAAATAATTTTTCTACAAAAGTGTTTAAACATCTTTCAGAGATAAACTTCTTTTAATGAAGATTTCAGCAGTATATTATTTCCTACTTGCAGTGAGCTGCCAGGAAGCGATAAAATGTTTCTTTAGAAAAGGCTGCAAAGCAAGATGTAAGTGCTCACATTAAGCACTCCCTTGTACATCACTCTGCAGCTGCGTATGTGAACAATAACAGCAGGAAGACACATGGCATGGCTTGGACGTTGTGTTGCAAAGCTTACTAAATGAAAAACAGACAATCTGGAGGCCATCTTGGGTTTCCAATTAACCAAGCAACCAGACTTGATTAGTATCATTTAGAGAACAAGTTTGCCAAATCTGATATTTGTATACTCATTGACATGATTTTCCTGTTGTCTTCTACAATATGTCGCTATATTTCCCTGTCCTTTTGCTCATTTTGATCTTCATACTAATTTTTCCTTGGAAATTATTGTATACTAGTAAGTTTTCGAACAGTCGAAATAATATAAAAGGGAATAAAAATTTTTTTTACCAAATATTCCCAAATCTAATGTCACATATTACCTGAGAAAAAGGTGATATATGAGAATTTTTGAAGTCTACTGATCTTCACATAGCTGAGGAATAAGTGTTGCAACAGAAAAACAATGGGAAATGCTGTTCTCAGGAGCAATTGATACTTTTCTTCTGTATCAATTAATAAATGGATTGACGTCTTTAACTACGAAAACTAATTGTTTCAAAATCCTTATAAGGTATGACTTAATATTTTCATAGGCTGAAGGCTTGTTAAGTCGCATCCTATGTTGTTCTTGTAGTTCTTGTAGTTCTTGATGTATGTTCTATAATATTATGCCTATTTCTTCGTTATTCATGAATTGGTCGTCATGAAACCAGGTAGGTATATTCTATGAGTCAGTATCTATCTATTTATACAACGGCGGTTAATTCCAAAATTGATTAAAGAGTGAAAAACAAAGAAATTTATACAATTCTGTTAATGAACGTCGGATCAGCGTGAAATTAGATAAGTAGACTAAAAAAGAGAACACTTATTGATTACTGAACACAAAGCTGTTTCAGACCATCGATTATTATTTCATCAAGTAATTAATCATTTTCGATCTACTAATTTCAAAAGCCTACTTTTATCTTAATACTAAGCAGATCTGCCTGAAACTTGGAATGTGTATTTTTGAAAATATGATCAGAGCTTGATTTTTTTATTTTCTTTATTCGTAATTAATTAAAAAAACAATCAACTCTTAAATTTCCTAGAAAATGGCCACATTTGGTGTCGAGTGAAACATGAAGGACAGGGAATTACAATGGTGCATTTGCTTAAATGATTCGGGTCTTTATTAATTAGTAATTATTGATTAATCGAAGAAAATGATGGATTTTCTATGTCGTCAGATATGAGTCGTCTTTTGTGTCAAGTGAAAGGGAAAAGACAGAATAACACAATAGTGTAGTAGACAGAACAATTCTCGCTGTTTTTAGTTTAAAAGTAACGATCAATTGATGAGAATAGCGAATTATCAAAGTTTGAGGAAAGCTGTCATGTTTGGTGCAAATGGAAGGAGGGATAGGTGGAGAGGAATATACAACTAACAAAACGACTATTGCTTTCTTTAATCGTTAATCAACCAAAACAATTACAAAATATTCACTGGCGTTGCTGAAGTGATCAAGTAATTCATTAATCAGAATTAATGCACTCAGCTACCCGGTGATGACACTCATGTTCACTGCATCAGTGACCACTTCTGTTCATTAATCCTGATACTGATGGCTTGAGAGACATTAACAGCGGTCTCATTTTTAGTTCAGGTGCGAGAAAACAATTTTATATTCAGCCTTCAGTAGTTCATTCGAAATTGTTATCAAACCCTGAATCTCATTTTCACGTATTTTCAGGTACCTGAACATTCTCAATATCCATTATTCTCTCTCTCTCTCTCTCTCTCTCTCTCTCTCTCTCTCTCTCTCTCTCTCTCTCTCTCTCTCTCTCTAACTTCATTAGAGATCACAAAATACTTGAGATGATTTCAATTCTTCAGCCTATATATCGTTTCGATATAAAACGTAATTGAACTGTCAGTTTCACATTTATTTAAACATTCTTGTTTATTTCGAGTTTGTCTTTTACCATATATACTTTACGTAGGCAGTAAAATGATATCCCTGCTATTGCCTTATAATTATTCAAAGGAATTTTATTGTTTATTAATCTTTATCAAGAAATAAATTTGCTAAGAGACATTTGCTTGAAAGGCGACATCCAAAATAGTTGATTTAGAAGCCAAATAACATCATGAACTTATCATATATCCTAGAGTGATCCATTAAACCATCGACGATATTATTCAAATATTTCGATTTATAATTTAGACATTTGTGGCATAAAGTCCCATAAAAGGTTCCTTCTTGTTTTGACTAACTGCAATAGAAGATATATCACTCCAAACTAAGGTCCTGACCTTTCCATACATTGATAGACTTCTTAATTCAATCATCCTTAGACAATCACAAGCTTATGTAACAGACTCAGTTTCTTTAGGAAGGATCAGCCAGAATGAAAATGAGTCCTTTTAACTTGCATTCTTTATTGATAGTCACTGTTCATAACCTAAATAAATATTACTTTACTTTTCGAGATATAAAGACAAAATACAATAAAGTACTTTACTCGTTAATTATTGCCAAAAGGGAGAAAATATTAAGGATAACTTCTTGATTCATCATTAAGCTTAATATAAGGATTAAAATCTATAATGTATTATCACTGAAGCACTAATGGGTATATGTTCTCTGCTTCAATGTAATACAGGCATTATATAATTCTAAACTAGACATTGTTTTGAAGAAGATTATAGGAAAAGAATAACTCATTAAAAGTTTTTTAAAAAAATGAAGTTTTATTAGAATATAAATTTTTATTTTACTTCTTTTTCAAATATAAGATCCTCTATTTTTTGCGAATGATGTAAAGAAAAGTTTATCATGAAGGAGTGATTTTCAACATCTTCAAGGAAGAATATCAGCCGTAAAATCCAAATCCGCCGTAGCTGCTACCAAAGCCTCCAAATCCGCCTCCGTATCCGCCGTAGCCAAAGCCAAAGCCATGTGGTCTGTAGCCATAGCCACCGAATCCATAGGGACTACCTCCAAAGAAGAACCGTCGGCTGGGTTCAGGTGCTGGAAAGGCTCCAGTCACTTCCATCAGGGCAAAAAATGCCACCAACACCAAGAGGGCAACACTGGTCTGTATAGGAAAGATAGAAAGGGAAATCAATTTCATTATCATTTTCCAAAATATCATTATTTATGTCTTAGCTATGCTAAAGAAACCATGATGTGTGTATTAATATGTAAAAAGTTAAATGAATTATATGTTGACAAGTAAATAATTAACACACCCGCACACGCACACACATACATACAGGTATATGCATATATACAAACATATCTATATATGTATATATACATAAATATATATACATATACATGTATATAGATATAGCTATAAATACATATATATATATATATATATATATATATATATATATATATATATATATATATATATATATATATATATATATATATATATATATATATATATATATATATATTCCAAGTATATCATTGTGTATGCATGCATTTTTCAATTATATAAATAACTCATTGCTATAAGAATAATATAATGTGCAATTATCATAATAATGTTTCTAAACACATTCAACGACAATAATATTTGAAATTAGTGATGTAAAATACAATTGATTCATGATAAATTGTCTCTGTTTTCCTCTTTCAAGAAACGGAAATTTAATATCCGAATATATATGTTCCAAGAACCTTTGGAAGGTTTAAGGTAATATAATATCTCAAAATAATCTTACCGTTTTCATGATGAATAAGATTTATGTTGCTTCCTTTACTGAATCTGGAAATTATTTGCTTCTTCACCAGACACTCTCTATTTATACGAAGCTGGACGCAGTTCGCAGAGTTGCCAAGAACTCTATTTTCTGCAGCTGAATATTAAAGGAATTTATGCTTTTAATGACGAATAAAACGTTTGATTCTTGTTTAGACTTGTGTTACTCAATGTAATTGGTTAGCATACTGATAATCCATTGTAGATTGACTATTAGAAATGAAATGTGCATTTACTTCGTTTTTATAAAGTCTTATATTTTTAATGTTGAGAGATTCCTTGCGTAAGAATGGGAATCACGGGGTAATACCGGACCCTGGCTGTCCTGCAAGATTCTGTAGCCGTCTTTGGGAGATCAGAGTGTGCCTGACTCCTTTTTTTTTCTTTCTTTCTACGCACTGTAGGTGTCCGGTGCGTGAGTCAACGGTGGCTTGGAGGAGGTTCCAGGTTGTTTTTTTTTACCTCATTTCAAATTTCCAAAGCCTCAATTAAAGCAGCTCCTTTCTTAAATAGATTATGAATGTATTTGTTCTGTGCTTTGCTATGGATTAAACAGAAGGCAGAAATGTTTATATAAAACAATTAGAGCTATTAGAACTATGGAAAAGAATAAAAGTTAATACACATTCAGCTGAATGGTAAAAGAAAAAGGATAATTTATATGATAGAGGGCGGGAATAAAACAAAATTAAGTAAAATATGAAACAAAGAAGATTCGAAGGAGAATTAAATGCATGGAAAAATATCAAAGGTTTTTAATGATTGAAAGATTTTTTGGTTGAATACAAAAGGAGAAAGAAGTATCTTAAAGTAATTTTCAAATATAACTTTAGGTTAATTACTCTATGACTTTAACAGGACTGTCATTGGGTTTCTCAGTATATCATAAATTATAATCCGTATAAAGCGGAAAGGTTTCCAATGAATAATTGAGAGGGAACTTTGGTTTCCCTTCATAAAAATAGAAAATACTAGATAATATTGAGTATAAAACATATGATATAAAACAAAGCGTCGTTAATATAGAAATAAAAGAGTTGATCAGATATTTGAAAGAAATGCCAGATGGATTGTAATTAAGTAAATAGGAAAGAGAATTCTTATGGAAATTATCCGGATTGCTGATTAGGGTTAGCAATAATTTTGGGGTGTCCGATGGAAAAGTTTGAGAATAATTGTGAGAATAAGGAGTTGAAAGGGTTTGCTCTATGGAGGAGATAAGCAGAGGAGAAAATATGCTATATTGGTCAAGAATACCTCATATAAGGTAAAAAGAAAGGATTAAAATATTCAAATATACAAGAAGTAATTGCATTAAATCAAAGGATTACTAAAAATTCAGTAAAAACAATAACAAAGTTTTAATGTAAAAAAAAAAAAGAAAAAAACAAGAAAAAACAAGAGGTTCCATACGTCCCACTGGTCACCTTCGTCATCAAGCTCTAACCAAGACTCACAACTTTCCACTGACTTTATCCAAACTTGCATCTTTATAGATTCAAATAAGATTGTCTCTATTTGAAATTGAAAAGATGTGTTCTTATTTTACTCGACGACAGGTATATGAAATGGTTTTATATCCCTGGTGTGATCACATAAATTCATATTTTACAATGTATAGTTTCAGGGAAATTTTGTCCTGCCTATTACTGTGACTATAGAAAAGATCTTCCCTTCACACCTTATTGTAACATGTCATTAGACGAGAACCTCTGTTCCTCTCCTCCCACCCGCTACCCAAAATAAAAATATTTATCACATAGAATTCTGCTTGTCAAGGTCATCGAAAATAACCGCTTCTGGAGAAGAAGAAAATGGTAAAGATTTAAAGAAATATAAGAGACCTAAAGAATAAGGCTGCATTGAGGGTCTCGTAGAAGTTAAGTGGAATAATAAAAAAAAAAAAAAAATAATAGAAAATCAAACATATATGTGGACTATATAGGTAACAATTGATGTAAATGCTGCATGTCAGATGTTCATTAGAGAGAGACAGTGCCTCTGGAATGTCCCTTTCTATCTTTTTATGACCAACACTAACCAGTTCTTACTGGAGGGGATTATTACGGCAAAGAGTAGTTGATTTTTTCATAGTTTTTGTTTCTCTTAATTTCATCCTCATCTTTTATCAGTCCGAGGTAATTGGAAAGACTTGTTCTTTTATACTTGATTCAGAAGCAAGTACCAACAGGTGGAAATCGTGTTGGCCGCTAAGCCTTGTCCATGAAGGTGAATAAAGAAGAACATACAAAAATCAATGGTGATTTCCGTAGCATTTTTTGCCTTGACGAATGAAACCCACTTTCTCCAGGAAGATTCGTATTACCGTCTGGTAGATTCAGTCTTGTACTCCTCGAGGAAGTCTAAGCTTTTCTTCGAGATTCCAAACCTTTTCTTTACGGCTAAGGAGAGAAAATCATGAGATGAAGGTCCCTGACTTTCAGTGATGAAGCGAAGGCAGTCGACTTCTGTACTTGTTGCGAGAGAACTAGACCCGGTAGGGGAATCAGCGTGGGCTGCAGCTCCAGGACCAGGGGGTACCAATTGCTCCGGGGCCAATTGGGAGCCACTAGGGCCGCTGTCCCTTTGAAGGTTCTCAGTTTGGAGAGGACATTCAGCAGAAGGTTGGGAAGGGGGAACAGGTATATCCTGGACCATCTGTTCCAATCCAGTGACATGGCATCCACTGCTTCTGCCTTGGGGTCCTCATACGGAGCCACATATCGAGGAAGTTGATTGTTGTCGCTCGTCGCAAAGAGATCGATCTGAAGTTACGGGACTTGGTGAGAGATGAAGGAGAATGACCTTGCATCTAGAGACCATTCCGACTCTATTGGGCTTGTCCTCGATAGAGCTTCCGCCGTCACGTTGCGGAATCCTTGTAGGTGAACTTCAGACAGGTGCCATTTCTTCCTTTCTGGCAAATGAAAGATCAGAAGAAGTACCTGATTTATCTGGGGCGATCTCGAGCCCTGACGATTGAGACATCTGACTACCACCGAGTTGTCCAGAGTCAGACGAATGTGGATCGAGGGAGGCGGGGAGAGTTTCTTCAGATGAGAAGAACCGCCATGGCCTCCAAGATGTTGATGTGAAACGTCTTGAATAGGGGAGACCATGTTCCTTGAACCTGTTGTTGGTGGGAGTGACCTCCCCAACCCTCCAGTGAAGCGTCCGTGTGGATGTTGATCGATGGAGGCGGGTGTTGAAGAGGGATAGACCTTTTCAGGGCCTTTGCCTCCGACCACGGCTTTAAGAGTAGGCGAAGTCTGTTTGGAAGCTGTCTCTTGAGGTCTCTTCGAGCGATGGATGTGAAACGTCTCCAGACTCCCGCGGCATCCTTTAGCTGTGCGCGAAGCACTGGGTTTGTCACAGAGGCGAACTGTAGAGAGCCGAGGACTTGTTCCTGCTGTCGTCTTGAGATCCGTTTGGATTTTAGAAGCCTTCTGACAGACCCTGCTATTTTCTTTCTTTTCTTTTGTGGGATGGAAAGGCGGTGTGACTGAAGATCCCAATGGATTCCCAACCATTGGAACGTCTGAGCTAGAGAGAGGCGAGATTTCTCAGCGTTTATCTTGAAGCCCAGATGCTCTAGGAACTGGGTGACTTTGTTACAAGGCTCACACACAATCTTCGGGCGATGTCGACCAGACTAGCCAGTCGTCTAGGTAGGCCAACACTTGGACGCTCTGAAGATGTAGCTGTTGGACGATTGCGTCTGCCAGCTTGGTGAAGATCCGTGGAGCCACATTGAGCCCGAAGGGCATGGCCCTGAAGGCGTAACTTTTCCTTTGGAGTCGAAATCCTAGGTAGGAGGAAGCGTAATGATTCATTGGGATGTGCCAGTAGGCATCCGCCAGGTCTAAGGAGACCGTGTAGGCCCTTTGAGGCAGAAGGATCCTTATTTTTTGCAGAGTCAGCATCTTCAATTTGTTGTTCGCAATGAACTTGTTGAGAGGGGATAAGTCTAGAATGACTCTGAGTTTGTCGGAGTCTTTCTTGGGAACGCAAAAGAGTCTCCCTTGGAACCTGGATGACTTTACCCTCCTGATCACCTTCTTGTTCAAGAGTTCCAGGACATATTCTTCCAGGAGGGGGGTTGACTGTTGGAAGAATTGCTGGAAGGCTGGGGGTGGTTGAGTTCAGCTCCAGCCCAGTCCCTTCTTGACGATGCTGTGTGCCCAGAAATCGAAGGTCCAACGATCCTGGAATTGGCGGAGTCTTCCTCCCACCGGAAGCACATCATTGCTTCTGGTGTCCCGAGGGTTTGCCACCTCGGCCGCTAGCTCCCCTTCCTCCTCTGCCTCTGGAGGGACGGCGAGAAGAATCTCTGCCGGAACCTCTGCCTGAGCCCCTACTTCTGGGACGAAAGGTAGTCGAGTGTTGCTCATATGCAGGGGTGAAGACCGGCGACTGCGACACCACCGGTTGGGGGACCAACTGAAAGGTCTGTTGCGGCTGCGTAGCCACTTGGGGAGTAGCGGGACCCGGAAACTGTCGTCTCGGTTAACGTTGCTGGGGTCTGGGCTTCGAGGCTTTCCTCTTAGGCTGAGGGCCATCATCCTGAGAGGACTTCCTCTTGCGGGACATGCCCTACTTATGGAGAAGGTTCCTATTCTCCGTGGCAGCTTTGTCCACTATCTCTTTCACCAAGGTAGATGGGAAGAGATACTTGCCCCAGATATTGGAGGAAATCAGTTTCCGGGGTTCGTGTTTCACCGTTGCGTTAGCGAACACGAATTCTCGATAGGCTCTGCGAGCCCTAGTGAAGCTATATAGGTCCTTGGTTACAGTCGCCAGGTGCGACTTAGCGAGGACCATATAAAAGTCCGGGACTCTGGTATCCCCGGCCATGAGTTCGAGCTGTACCTGATGGGACAGCGAAGCGGTGAGTCTCTCCTTCGTATCCTGTTCCCTACGGAGGAGGTGATCGTTCAGCCTTGGGAGGTCATCATTGAATTGACGACAGGCTACATCAGGCTCCAGTTTTCCTACCGTGAAGGTAGACTGGATGTCTTTCCAGTGCCTATCATTGGGGGGAAGGGTAATGGAGAAGGGTCTGCACTCCTCCAGTGTAGGACAAAGTTTCCCTTCCTCCACTGCCTTTATGACCGCTGTGAAGGCCTTTTCAATGAAGGGGAAGGTCGCAGAATTTGGCGCAACGAAGGTTGGATTCTTTTTACTAAGCTCCGGCATCTTGGAGTTAGTGAAACACCGACTCTTCACTGCCTGAGCTAACATACCTTGGGCCTTCGCGAGATCGAACACAATAACTTCTTTTGGTTCGGTCTCCTCCTTTCAGGCTGGTTCGGACTTGAGCCGGACGTAACAGTCCGGATAAGCCTCGAAATTTGGGAAGAATTCCACTTCTTCCAGCAAGATAGAGCCAACCCTTTCACTGATGTAAATCTTGCCAGTTGTAATTTGCATATGCTCGGCGTATCTCCATGGGTTAGCTTCCGAGCAGGTGGGGAGGTCCTTAACCGAAATCCTTTTCAGTTGTTTGAAGCCGACGAGAGTCGTCCGGAATTGCTCTTGAGTCTCTCGCAGCTTCTTGTCCATTAGGGCTTCAAGCATTTTGAAGACCTCTTGAGTGGCCGATGGAAGAGGGTCCGGGGTGGCAGAAGTCGAAGGAACAGGTTCCTTGGACGGTGCAGGAGTTGCTGGGGGAGCAGGAGCAACCTCGGTCTCCGAATCAGGGTATTCCACCTGATCTTCCTCACAGTCGAGATCCTCGCCCGTGAGGTTCTTCTCCGTCTCTTCCGACACTTCCGACATACGTTCCACGTTGTCGGAATCAAGAAGGCACTCACGCATGGACTGTGCCATAACTGCGTCAGGTTCAACCACGATCTGGACGGTGGGGATCTGATCACGGGGAACCACTGAATCTTTTGATGCTTTTGGGAAAAGCAAGGCCCTCAAGTCTTCGTTGGGAAGGTATGGTCCAATGGCATTCTTCTGGAAGCCACGCACCAATTTGCGTAGCTTCTCCCTAGCAATGTCCATTGCCTCCGCAGTAGGAGGATCGTCGAACGCCTCGACAAGAAGACTTTTGCAAACTGTACAGTTCTGCGGGTCCCAATACTTCAAGTCGCCTTTCTTGGCGGCGCAGGAAGCGTGGGTCCAGCACGCCTTGTGCCCGTAGAAGTCCGGGTGCTTCACCCCGCAGAAATTACTCTCACACTTCAAATACTCCTCCTGTAAAGAAAGAGATCATGAGTACATATGGCATAAGAATGACTTACATTACCCTAAAATTAAGAATAACTTAATCTAAAGTTAAGAATAACTTAATCTAAAGTTAAGAATAACTTAATTATAAGAACATATTAATGTTTAAGATTATTGAGCGGGAAAGGAAGTAGATAGACACATACTTGTGAATCCCGCCCAGCCGGTTACCGTAACCTTATCCGTAGACAATTCCTTTGTACCCGAAGGTCACAATGAGGGAAATCCGTATGGATGAGCCAAGCTAGGCTTTTAACAGGAATTGTCCACAGAGTGTAATAGGGTCTGAGACCACTCAGATCCCTGGGGGAGAGGGGAAATAGGATAAACCCCTAATTAGATGTAGGTTCCGGCAATCGACTGCACTAAGATACACAGAGTATGCTGGAATTATTGTAATATGCAATCAGACAGCATAGCCACAATCTTGGATGGTAAGACAATACCTATATGGAAGTGGCCAAGCCATCTGGCTGCAGCATATTGACTGTCGGCATGTTGCCGGCAGCCAGGGAAGGGGTACATGTCCCTTAACGTCTCATGAGGGTGCCGGCAGACCGACTGCACACCGGAGGCCGGTCCTGCAGGGTGGAAGGCATCAAGGCAGACACACTGAGCATCTATAAGGATAATACTATAGTGGCGACCGCCGGCACAGCGGCGGGTCGTCGACAGGGGGCGGCGGCTCCGGCAGCCGAAGGCTGACGGCATGGTGAGCCTTGGATCAATTCATAAGATAGATATGTAAATGGTTGTATACCTATATTGCCGGCAATCAATGCCGGCATGCGGGTGGCAGACTCCGAAAGTCGGCCGGCTGTTACTAGGTAAAATGAGGGGTGGGACGTCGGCGGTATGTCGATGGAAGGCGGCAGCCTCCGGCACACGGAAGGCTGACGTCTTAGAGGGGGGAGGCATCTTATGAAAGAATGTCACCTGAGGTAGTGACGGTTATCGCCGGCAGTAGAGACGGCAAGGGACCGGCACCAGGATAGAAAGAGAGAAAGGTAAGGAGGGATGGAAGGGGTAAGATCCTATACCCCTCCGGCATCCCTCCAGAGAGAGTGCACTCATGATAGGAGTGGATACTCCTAACATCCGGCGGCAGGGAGCCGGCAGGTGGCCGGGTGCCTGTGGTAATCCAAGGGAGGGATAGAGGGCACTCAAAGAGAGGGGAATCCCCCGCTGGCAGGACCGCCGCCGGCAACCACCCCCATAGAATGCTATGAAGGGTAAGTGTACCAGAACGGCCAGCTAGCAGGAGAACAAATTAGCCCTACCACTCCACCCAAGGGAGGAGTTGTAGGACTAAGGACAGAGGTGTGTAGGCAAGCCTACACCAAAGGGATAGGTGGGGAGGGAGAAGATTGGGTCTTTCTAAAGAAGAGACTCTGCATGAGAACGGCCACCAAGGTAAGGGAGAACGCTCCCTAACCTAGGATAGGTAGCCCAGATCAAGAACGGTACTAATGTACCGTCCCAAACTATAATAAGACAGAGTCTACCCCCAGAGCTTAACCTAGATTAGGAGGACTAACTCCTAGGCTAGGAAAGCCTGAAAGACACATCGCTAGTTGCAGGGAGGAAGGAGTAACCCAACCCAGTGCAACTGAGGAAGGGCAGGGCCCTTCCTAAAATTTCAGGCACGACCCTAAGAGGGTTCATTCCCTTAGGGTAGGCAGAGAAGCGATAAATACTCTGGTTGTAGACGAGATTCCCCTATATAGTAGGGAAAGCAAGTCTACCCAGAGGGAATGCCCGCAGGCAGGGGGAATAGGGAGCATATTAAGGTTCCTACATTAGGTTAGGAGGGGGGTTGATACACAATCAACACAGTCCCAAAAACGCTTACATCACAGTAAATAGGATGTTTAATAATGCCACAATCTTCATAACTTAACTTAGGAACACTGATATATATGATGCATGAAAACAAGCACTAGGCTGTCCAGCCTAGGGGCTAAGCTAGCGATCTAGTATGGGGTCGAACAGCGACCGAGTCTGATGAGCGCTAAAACACGATATAAAGATTCCCTAGCTATGAAGACTAAATAACTAATAATATTAATTAGTTAAATGACCGGAGAAGGCTGTTCTGGCTAACTAAATAAATCATGCAACATGAACAGCGGCGCCGTAAAATGGCGCGTCCGGTATCGGCACAGCTCTGCCACAAAACACAATATTTTACGAAAAGTAGAAGTTACTTTACGGCTAGAGCTTATTTAAACACTACTGGGACCTGTTACTCAACTTTCCAGAAGAAGGCGAGGCTGAAGGTAGCGACATAACGGCGATGTAAGCTGATAAAGAAAGCACTTGGGAAAAATCCGACTTAGCAAAGAAGCTACAGACGAAAGAATGAGGACGGACGTGACGTCATTTAGCAATGGCGCCCGTTTGTTTACGTCTCGAGTACCAAAAACAGCCACGGATGAGAGTAACTGTGGAACGGCTCCTCAGTTACTCAGCCACCTTTCCATATCGAAGTGTTAACTCTATATGGGGTGTAGATAGCTATGTGGCGTGTTAATACATGCGTCCTCTGTTGATATACGATATCCTAGAGGGAAACCTTTAGGGTACTCGCACTAGAAGTTAGAATTCTGTGAAAACCTTTAGTTTAATTCTCTGGGAATATCCACTGTAGTTAAATATACCCTAGGAAGCTACTGAAGGAACCTTCCATCAGGGCGTCATGGCTTGAGCCCAAATATATATATATATATATATATATATATATATATATATATATATATATATATATATATATATATATATATATATATATATATATATATATATATATATATATATATATATTTATATAAATTTATATATGCCTAAACATATATGTCTACATATACAAATATATATATATATATATATATATATATATATATATATATATATATATATATATATATATATATATATATACATATATATATACACTTGTTTATTAAAATTTATTTAGTTCATATTTTTCTGAATAATCGCGATACGTGATGCAAAGAAAATATGTAATAGAAAGTGAAGTTACTTGATAGAAAATTGATATATTGCGTTTGTCTTTTGTTACCAAGTTGTCAGAGTTGATTATTTCCTTATCTATCACTCTCTTTCTTTTATTTTCTCTCATTTGCATCATTGCGTTATTCTGTCCTTTATATTTATTGTTTATCGGGAAGTTTTGAAATGGCCCACACATTCTTAATGGAAATAAATCAAAAGAGTTGCCAAATATTCTTATATCTCGATGCCAAAACGTACCCGAGAAAAACAGGTGCCGGATTTGAGTCCTTGAAGTCTACTGACCTTCACATCTCTTGGCGATGAGATCCAACGGAACCACAATTGAAAATTCCCTTTTCAGGAACAAATTATAATTTACTTTACGTTATCGGTGCCTAATTTACTTTTCTATTTCATCTTGTTTCCTTTTAGGGAAAATTACTGAATTAATTACAGAATTCATTTACAAAAACCAAACGCTTTACAATACATGTGAGTTATGACTTAGAACTATACAACTTGAATACCTAAAAGCTTTACTAATTTTAATGCTAATGTTCCTTTAATTTTTAGGGCTGACATAGAAATCAAAATTATAATCAATATTTAAAATGATATCAAACCCTGGATTATATTTTCACGTATTTTCCAGTGGTTGAATAATCTCAAAACTAATGTATTGGTACATATTCTCTCTCTCTCTCTCTCTCTCTCTCTCTCTCTCTCTCTCTCTCTCTCTCTCTCTCTCTCTCTCTCTCTCTCTCTCTCTCTCTCTCTCTCTCTCTCTCTCTCTCTCTCTCTCATCATTAGATATAACAAAATACTGATGATAATTTCGGTTTTTCTACTCCATATGTTGTTTCGATATTTCAAGTGACTTAAAAATTTTATTTTCAAATTTATATATCTGTTATTTCATATTTCGAATATAACTTTTACCAATTAATTGTATTTTTCGTATACAGTGAAATAGTTGATGTTACATATCAATAATATTCTTTTACGAATATATATATGTATATATATATATATATATATATATATATATATATATATATATATATATATATATATATATATATATATATATATATATATATATATATTGTATTCATCATCATCAGAGTTTGGCAATCCATTGCAGGACAAAAGCCCTCAGATATATATTCCACACGCATCTGTTTATGGTCTTTCTATGCCAGTCTGTATCCGTAAATTTTCTTAGCTCATTAATTAATTGTCTGCTCTCCCTTTTCCTGTTTTGTTTGCAATAAATAGGGACCCATTCTCTATATCTTAGTGTCCGTCTATTATTTGTCGTTCTCATTATGTATTCTGGTTACGTCCATATCTTTTTCTTAATTATTGTTAGAATACCCTCTACCTTAGTTTGCTATCGTACCCATCTTTTCTTTTTCAGTCTCGTAGTGTTAATCTAATCATTTTCTTCCCATAGTCTTTGAGTTCTAACTAGCTTATGTTCTAAGTTATAAATTTCAGATGATTCAGTGAAAACTGGTTAGACCATCTGATTAAATACTTTTCATTTTAGTGGTATTTTACTTTTCATAATCTAATTTTCTCTACCATTTTAGTCTCACTTCCTGGAGAGAAACTTACTACCTATCTTGAGTACGTATGTTCATGAACAATCTCTATAAGTTTGTCCCTAACCCTGTTTTGTTGTCTGCATTTTCGTTAAACATTATCTGGTTTTACTCATATTCATTTTCAGTTCTTCATGTCTGTTTTTTTTTTTTTTTTTTTTTTTTTTTTTTTTTTTTTTTTTTTTTTTTTTTTTTTTTTTTTTTGTTCAAATACTCTATCATGTTTTGCCATTCTTCCGATGTTTCACTAGATAAAATTATGTCATCTGAAAATCGTAAGTTTTTAAGATATTCCCTATTAAAGTTAATTCCTTAATTTTCGTTTCCACTATGAAAAGTTCATCTAGGCATACTGTGAATGATGTATGAGAATTGGGTTCTGCTTGTTTAACTTCTTTCTTAATTAGAATTTTCTCAGTATTTTATTATAGTTTCAGGATTACTGTACTAAATGACAGATATTTCCAACGTATTCTAACATGAGATTCATCCCCTCTTTGATTTTGAGGGGCCTTCAATAATGTTGAAATTTTGACAAAATCAAAAATTTTCCCATTGTCTATGAGTGTCATATATAGTGGATTTTCATATTTTGTTATTTTTTTCATTAGCTGATAAATTACATGACATGGACAGTTGTTAAATACCCATTTCTAAAGCCTCCCTACTCTCTAGGTTGATTAAAATCTAGCTGTCTCTCTATTCGGCTTAGTATGATTGTTGCACATCTTTTAAACATCATTGCGAGTAAAATTATTCAAGTAGGACTGTGGGAAGAAGCATGCGCCTTAAAGGTGAATTTCTAATTATCTTGGAGGTGAACAATTACACCAACCTATCTCCTAGACCAGAGTATTCCACAATTATTTCTAATTATTTTTTTAAAAATTCTATTCAGACACTTTTGGTGCAAATGGTTTTTCTTTATGTTAAGAACCTGTAATAGAGGCACAAGCACAAAAAGGACTTTCCAGAGTTTGAGTAACAGCCACCGTTATTATCTAAGGAAAGGGCACAACTGTTGGCAATAGCAATTTCTATTTTAATATTAAAGGTAAAAAGAAAAAATTTAAAGGAATTGTCTACACATTAATTCTCATCACAAGGGGACACTATAAAAAGGATGATTCACTTACTAATCATTTAGCTAATTAGGGTTATGGTGGCCGATGTGGTAATATCCCTGGCTGTTGAACGCTAGACTGGGGTTCGAGTATTCCTCAAACTCGTTACTTTCTTTGGTCACTAAAACCTCACCATTCTTGTAAGCTATGGATGGGGAGTTTGGGGGAACCCATATATATATATATATATATATATATATATATATATATATATATATATATATATATATATATATATATATATATATATATATATATGTGCTGAGTCATCAGCAGACATTGCTTGGCCCTCCATGGTCCTAGCTTGGGAGGAGAGGGGGCTTGGGCGCTGATCATAAGTATATATGGTCAGTATCTAGGGGATTGTCCTGCATGATAAAATATTGTCACTGTCACTTGCCTGTGCCATTCATGAGTGGTCTTTAAGCCCTTGAATACAAGAAGTGGAAACTCTACTAAAATCTTTAATAATACATTGTCAATGAATAACTGATTGGTAGATATTCACTTCTTGAACTAAATTTCCTCAAACATTTATAAATTCATCACCATTTCAAAAGATATTGGAAGGAGAAAAGGGCATATTAAAATCATTTTCAAAAATATAAAGTTTTATTATGATATAAAAATAATAGACTTTTTATTTACTAAAACAAAATGATTCCTTGGCTGTTTCTGCAAAAGATTTATCAGAATGATATCTTGAAGACAATAGTTGATTTAATTTTCATATCTTCAAGGAGAAAAATCACCCGTAGAATCCTCCAAATCCTCCGTAGCTGCCACCAAAGCCCCCGAATCCGCCTCCGTATCCACCGTAGCCAAAGCCAAAGCCATGTGGTCTATAGCCATAGCCGCCGAATCCATAGGGACTACCTCCAAAGAAGAACCGTCGGCTGGGTTCAGGTGCTGGAAGGGCTCCAGTCAGTTCCAGAAGGGCGAAAAATGCCACCAACACCAAGAGGGCAACACTGATCTGTAAAGGAAGGTTAAAAGAGAAATCAATTTCATTTTCTTTTTGTAGAATGTTATTGAATTCCGAGACTCAGCCATGGAAAAAGTTACCATGAGGTGTGTGTTTATGCGGTATATA
>NC_090755.1:49614145-49634145 GCF_036898095.1 Palaemon carinicauda | reverse complement strand
TAACAATTCAATTATATATCGGATGATTATTTTGATTTACGCAGATGTTTGCATTGATATCAGACAAACAATCATTCATTTAGATGAATATCTGTTTTCAATTGTTTCTATTTCATTTTATCATCTTTGATGCATCGAATAAAAGTTTAGTCTTTTTTGAAAGTTTTGCAAACTGATTCCTTTGATTTCCTTTGCAGATCATTGTTGCCCTCTTGGTGTTGGTGGCATTTTTTGCCCTCATGGAACTGACTGGAGCCCTTCCAGCACCTGAACCCAGCCGACGGTTCTTCTTTGGAGGTAGTCCCTATGGATTCGGCGGCTATGGCTACAGACCACATGGCTTTGGCTTTGGCTACGGTGGATACGGAGGCGGATTCGGAGGCTTTGGTGGTGGATATGGTGGATTTGGAGGATTTTATGGTTGAAAAAAAAAATGTTTCATAAAGATACAAAAGGATACAACATAATTTTCTTTTCGAAAACAAAATTTTTGCTGGATTAATCCAAGAATTATCAGAGATCTGGATTTTCTTTTTATCTATCATAATAATATCATTTTTAAAAAAACATGTTATTTTTTGAAAAACATGTTTCATAAAAATACAAAAGAATACAACGTCATTCTCCTTTCGGAAAAAAACTTCAGTTGGATTAATCTAAGAATTTTCAGAGATATGAATGTTATTTTACATATAGTAATATTATTTTACACATATTCTATTGAAATATATTTTTTAAATCAAAAGAGCCTTTGATACACCACTTCTCTACCTACTTGTGTATGAACATGATGTTTAGATTAAAATCTATATTATGACTCCAGTCGCCCCATTTTACTAAACATTTTACTAACTACTATCATTGTTCCAATCTCAGACCTTCATAAGCTTCTCTTCTGAATATAAGTCCTATGTACTGTGAATTGTCCATAAAAGGACCCACAGAAAGGCCTTGCTATATTTCAACTAATTTCTTTAGTTTCTATGATCACTGATCCTCCTTCTTTTCCTGAAATGGAGTGTCAAGATACGCATGAATATATTCGAAAAAAAAAAAACTCATTATTTGGATCCTGACTCTTAAGTCTTTTATCAATCTTTTCTTAATAAACTGGACCAGTAAAAACGCTAAACGAAATGTTCGCTTAAGTAGTTTGCACCAGTAATTCTTCTCTAAGAATTTTTAATACCAAATAGTAGTCTCTCGGAAGCTAAATTTAGAGAGTATACCCTTTTATATAATCAAAAGGGAGTTAACTCTCTCCAAAGTTTCTTAGATTTGGCTCACATAAAGAGTTATCCAATTTTTGCATGAAAGGATGACCTTTTGTGTCTCCTCTCTTCATAATTTATCAAATACTTCTTAGATGCTTTTATGAGAGAAGGGTGTTATTGTTATTATTATTATTATTATTATAATTATTATTATTATTATTATTATTATTATTATTATTATTATTATTATTATTATTATTATCCAAGCTACAACCCTAGTTGGAAAAGCAGGATGCTATAAGCCCAGGGGCTCCAATAGGGAAAAATAGCCCAGTGAGGAAAGGAAATAAGGAAATAAATAAATAAAGAGAACAAATTAACAATAAATCATTCTAAAAAAGTAACATCAAAACAGATATGTCATAATATATATAAACTATTAAAAACGTCAAAAACAAATATGTCATATGTAAACTATAAAAAGACTCATGTCAGCCTGGTCAACATAAAAACATTTGCTCCAACTTTGAACTTTTGAAGTTCTACTGATTCAACTACCCGATTAGGAAGATCATTCCACAACTTGGTAACAGCAGGAATAAAACTTCTAGAGTACTGCGTAGTATTCAGCCTCATGAAGGAAAAGGCCTGGCTATTAGAATTAACTGCCTGCCTAGTATTACAAACAGGATAGAATTTTCCAGGGAGATCTGAATGTAAAGGGTGGTCAGAGTTATGAAAAATCTTATGCAACATGCATAATGAACTACTGTAATTGAACGACGGTGCCAAAGATTAATATCTAGATCAGGAATAAGAAATTTAATAGACCGTAAGTTTCTGTCCAACAAATTAAGATGAGAATCAGCAGCTGAAGACCAGACAGGAGAACAATACTCAAAACAAGGTAGAATAAAAGAATTAAAACACTTCTTCAGAATAGATTGATCACCGAAAATCTTGAAAGACTTTCTCAATAAGCCAATTTTTCGTGCAATTGAAGAAGAAACAGACCTTAAATGTTTCTCGAAAGTAAATTTGCTGTCGAGAATCACACCTAAAATTTGGAAAGAGTCCTACAAATTTAAAGAAACATTATCAATACTGAGATCCGGATGTTGAGGAGCCACCGTCCTTGACCTACTTTGAGTTTTGTTAGGATTTAACTTCATACCCCATAATTTGCACCATACACTAATTTTAGCTAAATCTCTATTAAGGGATTCACCAACCCCAGATCTACATTCAGGGGATGGAATTGATGCAAAGAGAGTAGCATCATCTGCATATGCAACAAGCTTGTTTTCTAGGCCAAACCACATGTCATGTGTATATAGTATGAAAAGTAATGGGCCAAGAACACTACCCTGTGGAACACCGGATATCACATTCCTATACTCACTATGGTGCCCGTCAACAACAACTCTTTGAGATCTATTACTTAAAAAATCAATAATAATGCTAAGAAACGACCCAACCACTCCCAACTGTTTCAGTTTGAAAACAAGGGCCTCATGATTAACACGGTCAAAGGCTGCACTAAAATCAAGGCTAATCATACCAACTTCCTGACCACAATCAAGGGATTTTTGTACAGCATTGGAGATTGTAAGAAGGGCATCACATGCTCCAAGGCCTTTACGAAAACCAAATTGCAAACTAGGGAGTAGATGATTACCTTCAGCAAACCTATTAAGACGTTTTGCCAGAAGACGTTCAAAAACTTAAGATAATATGGGAGTTATGGAAATTGGGCGGTAATCAGTGGGACTTGAGCTACCACAAACACATTTACATAGAGGAGTAACATTACCAATTCTCCAACAAGTGCTAAAAGCTCCTCTTCTTGCTAACTTGCGCAAAATAACAGATAACTTTGGAGCTAAGAAATCTGCTGTCTTTATAAAAAACAAAGGAAAAATACCATTTGGGTCTACACCTCCATAAGCATCAAGGTCCATCAACAGAGCTTTAATCTCACGAGATCGAAAAGCCAAACTAGTTAGTTTAGCCTCAGGAAAACAGGAATGAGGAAGTTCAATTTTCTCATTACTCTGTTTACTGTCAAAAACATCAGCCAAAAGGGTTGCCTTTTCCTTTGGACAGTGAGTCACTGAGCCATCTGGTTTAAGTAAAGAAGGAACTGTTGCATCTACACCAAAGAGTGCAGTTTTAAGGGTAGACCACCATTTATGTTCCTGAGTTGTACCAGAAAGAGTTTCTTTTATGGTTAAATTGTACTCCTTTTCAGTTGATGCATAAACTCTCTGAGAAATAGCTCGAAGCTGAGTATAGTTGTTCCAGGTCAAATCTGATCTGTTACCTTTCCAAAGGTGATAGGCCTCCTGCTTCTCCAAATAAGCACGTCTACAATCATCATTGAACCACGGGTTGTCTTTCACTCGGTACCTTAGCACACGAGAAGGGATACGCCTATCAATTATGTTGACTAGATTCTCATTCAAAGGGACAACAGGATCTACACTATTATATAATTGTGACCAATTCAAGCACAAAAGATCATGCAAAATCTCATTCCAGTCTGCTTGGGATTTCATATAAATTTTACAAGAATATGATATATCAGGGACAGGCTGCTCAGTCTTCACTAATAATGAAATCAAGGCATGATCATATGTTCCGACTGGAGAACCAACCTTACTAGTTATAACGCCAGGGGAGTCGGTGTATACGAGGTCCAAGCAATTACCAGACCTGTGAGTAGCTTCATTTATGATTTGCTCACAGCCTGATTCAGAGGCAAAGTCTAAAGATCTTAAGCCATGACGATCGGTAGGAGAGATAGAACTTAACCACTCCCTCTGGTGAGCATTAAAATCACCAACAAAGACTAAAGAAGCCTTTCTATCATCTTCTTGTATCTTAGCCATAATGGTAAGACGACAATCGAAGATAGAATCATCCATGTCTGGATTCCGGTAGATCGAACACAAATAAAAGTTGTTATGCCTGCCACAAACTTTTATTACCTGAATCTCATGACATCCACATTGATAGCAGGACTTATGAGAAGCAGGGTACTCGGTCCTAATATACACCGCCATACTCCTGGCCCTAGGGATGGCATCACGTTTCAACATTATTGGTTTCTTAAAACCAGTTATAAGGAGCTCAGATGAGTGCCTCATATTAGAAACCAAAATTTCTGAGCACAAAAGAATATCATACTGTCTGGATGCAACTGTCTCCAGACAGCATGAGAATTAATAGAAATAAAAAAGAGACATCATACTTAAAAACTAGATTAACAAGAATTATAACAAAAACAATATGTACAAAATTATAAATAAAGTGATTGATGATACCCATAGACTAGAGTAAAAAGTCGGAAAAACTGGTCAACATGGAGGAGCCGATACACCATTCAAGGCTAAATACCCTCCAGGATAGCCACTTCAACTGAAGGGAGGACAGTAAGGATGGTTTTGAGAAGAATAAGAGTCAGAAAAAGGAAAAGACAACCTCTTGTTAAACCACCAGGCATCCATGGCCCTTCTATTAAGCCTGCCCAACACACCATTTCAAAAAAACAAGAGGAAGAAAAAAAAGATAATAATAAGATAGAATAGTTTGCCCGAGTGTACCCTCAAGCAAGAGAACTCTAACCCAAGACAGTGGAAGACCATGGTACAGAGGCTATGGCACTACCCAAGACTAGAGAACAAGTGTTTAATTTTGGAGTGTCCTTCTCCTAGAAGAGCTGCTTACCATAGCTAAAGAGTCTCTTCTACCCTTACCAAGAAGAGAGTACACTGAACAAATTGCAGTACAGTAATTAACCCTTTGGGTGAAGAAGTGTTAAGTATCTCATTGTTGTCAGGTTTATGAGGAAAGACGAGAATATGTAAAGAATAGGCTAGACTATTCTGTGTAAGTGTAGGCAAAGAAAAAATAAGCCGTGACCAGAGAGAGGGATCCAATGCAATACTGTCTGGCCAGTCAAAGGATCCAATACCTCTCTAGTGGTAGTATCTCAACGGGCGGCTGGTGCCTGTTAATGAAATTTGAATGAAGCTCTCTCAGAGGATCATGACTATTCCTTATTTATGTCGAACCATTGTAAAGTTGTTCTAGGCTGCTTTTCTTAAATATGTTATAACATTCACTACAAATTAATTTGTTGCAAAGCTTACTAAATGAAAGATAGACAATCTGGAGGCCATCTTGGATTTCCAATTAGCCAAGCAACCAGACTTGATTAGTATCCTTTAGAGAAAAGGTTTGCCAAAACTGATGCTTGTTTCCTCATTGACATGATTTTCCTGTTGTCTTCTACAATATATCACTTTATTTCCATCTCCTTTTTCTCATAATTGTATACGAGGAAGAATTAGAACAGTCAAAATATTATAAAATGGAATAAATGAAATTTTTACCAAATATTCCTAAATTTAATGTCACATATTACCTGAGAAAAAAAGTGAGAGATAAGAATTTTTAAAGTCTACTGATCTTCACATAGCTGAGGAATAAGTTTTGCAACAGAACAATATGGGAAATTAAGTTCTCAGATGGAAATGATACTTTTCTTCTGTATCCATTAATAAAGTGATGAACATTTTTGACTACGGAAACCATTTGTTTCAGAATCCTTATAAGTTATGACTTAATACTGTTCAGCTTAAATAATTCAAAGCTTTACTGATTTTCAAGATAATGTGATTTTTATTTGGTGAAAGCTTGTCAAGTCTCATCTTATGTTGTTCTTGTAGTTCTTCTAGTTCTTGATGTGTGTTCTATAATTTTATGCCTACTTCTTCGTTATTCATAAATTGGTCATAATGAAACTTGGTACGTACATTCTGAGTCAGTATCTATCTAATTGATTAAAAAACAATCAACTTTCGAAGTTCACCTAAAATAGCCGTATTTGCTGTCGAGTAAAACAGGAGGGAGAGGGATTACAATGCTGCATTTGATTAAATGATTCTGATGTTTATTAATCAATTAGTAATTAATGATTAATCAAAGAAAATAATGGATTTTCTCTGTCATCAGACATGAGTCGTGTTTTGTGTCAAGTGAAAGGGGAAAGACAGAATAACACAATAGTGTAGTAAAGAGAACAATTCTCGCCGTCATTAGTTTACAATTAACGATTAATTGATGAGAATAATGGATTTTCAAAGTTTGAGGAAAGCTGTCATGTTTGGTGCAAATGGAAGGAGAGATGGGTGGAAAGGAATATACAACTAACAAAACGATTATTGCTTTCTTTAATCGTGAATCAACCAAAACAATTATAAAATATTCACTGGTGTTGCTGAAGTGATCAAGTAATTCATTAATCGGAATTAATGCACTCAGCTACCCGGTGATTACAGTCATGTTCTATGTAAAAGTGACCTCTTCTGTTCATGAATCATGATACTGATGGCTTGAGAGACATTAACGGCGGTCTCTTTTCCAGCTCAGGTGCGAGAAAACATTTTTAAATTTAGACTTTAGTAATTCATTCGAACATGTTTTCAAACCTGGGATCACATTTTCACATATTTTCCAATAAATGAACAATCTCAGTATCCATTATCCTAAATCTCTCTCTCTCTCTCTCTCTCTCTCTCTCTCTCTCTCTCTCTCTCTCTCTCTCTCTCTCATTATCAAGAAATATATTTTCTGAAAGGTGACTTCCAAAATAGTTGATTTAGAAGCCAAATAACATCACACACTTATCATATATTCAAGAATGATCCATTAACCCATCGACGATAATATTCAAATATTTCGATTTATAATTTAGACATTTGTGGCATAAAGTCCCAAAAGGTTCCTCCTTGTTTTGAGTAACTGCAATAGAAGATATATCACTCGAAACTAAGGTTCTGACCTTTCGATACATTGATAGACTTCTTGATTCGATCATCCTTAGAAAATCAGAAGCTTCTGTAACAGACTCAGTTTCTTTAGGAAGGATCAGCCAGAATGAAAATGAGTCGTGGATTAATTAACGAACTCCTTTTAATTTGAATCTTGAATCCTTTCTGGATATTTAATTTTGATAACCAAGCAAAGGACACTATTGACGGACCTAACATATATCATTTTACTTTTCGAGATATAAAGACAAAATTCAATAAAGTACTTTAATCGTTAATTATTGCCAAAAGGGAGAAAATATTAAGGATAATTCCATGATTCATCATTGAACTTAATATAAGGATTGAAAACTATGATGTAGTATCACTAAAGCAATAATGGGTATATGTTCTCTGCTTGAATTCAATACTTGTATTGAGTAATTTTGTATTATTCAGTATTTTGAAGGAGATTTTAGGGGAAAAAAATAATTTATTTGAAGTTTTATTAAAATATAAATTTTCATTTTTTTTCCATAGATGAGATCCTCTATTTTTAGGCTAATGATGTAAAGAAAAGTTTTTCATGAAGGAGTGATTTTCAATATCTTCAAGGAAGAATATCAGCCGTAAAATCCAAATCCGCCGTAGCTGCCACCAAAGCTTCCGAATCCGCCTCCGTATCCGCCGTAGCCGAAGCCAAAGCCATGTGGTCTGTAGCCATAGCCGCCGAATCCATAGGGACTACCTCCAAAGAAGAACCGTCTGCTGGGTTCAGGTGCTGGAAGGGCTTCAGTCAGTTCCAGGAGGGCAAAAAATGCCACCAACACCAAGAGGGCAACACTGATCTGTAATGGAAAGATAGAAAGGGATCTCAATTTTACTATCATTTTGTAAAATATCATTTCACGTTTTAGCTATGCTAAAGAAAGCATGATGTGTGTTTTAATATGTAAAAAGTTAAAGGCATTTTATGTTGACAAGTAAATAATTAACACACCCACACACGCACACACATACATATATGCATATATATGAACATACCTATATATGTATATACACATAAATATATATGCATATACATATATATATATATATATATATATATATATATATATATATATATATATATATATATATATATATATATATATATATATATATATATATATATATATAGATATACCTATATATACATATGCATGTATATATATATATATATATATATATATATATATATATATATATATATATATATATATATATATATATATATATATATATATATATATATATATATATATATTCCGTGTATATGAATGTGTATTCATGCATTTTTCCAATTATATAGATAACTCATTACCATGAGAATAATACATTATGTAATTATTATAATAATGGTTTCAAACACATTCAATGATAATAATGTTTGAAATTAGATATATAAGATACAATTTATTCATGATCAAATTTCTCTGTTCGTCTTTCAAGAACCGGAAATTTAACATTCGAATATCATAGATTTTCCAAGAACCTTGTGAAGTTTTGAAATTAATAAAATATGTTATAATAATCTTACCGTTTTCATGATGAATAAGATTTATGTTGCTTCCTTTACTGATTCTGGAAAGTGTTTACTTCTTCACCAGACACTCTCGATTTATACGAAGCTCGATCCAGTTTGCTGAGTTGCCAAGAACTCTATTTTGTGCAGCTGGATATTAAAGGAATTTATGCGTTTAACGACGAATGAAACGTTGGATTTTTGTTTGGACGTGTTACTCTGTGTAATTGGTTAAGATACTGATAATCCATCGAAGATTGACTATTAGAAATTTGCATTAACTTCATGTTTATAAAGTATCATATTTTTATTGTTGAGAAATTCCTTGCGTAAGAATGGGAATCACGGGGTAAAACCGGACCCTGGCTGTCCTGCAAGATTCTGTAGCCGTCTTTGGCAGATCAGTTTGCCTGACTCCTTTTATTTTCTTTCTTTCTACGCACTGTAGGTGTCCGGTGCGTGAGTCAACGGTGGCCTGGAGGAGGTTCCAGGTTTTTTTTTTTTTACCTCATTTCAAATTTCCAAAACCTCAATTAAAGTAGCTCCTTTTCTAACTGATTATGAATGCATTTGTTTTGTGCTTGGCTATGGATTGAACAGAAGGTAGAAATGTTTATATAAAAACAATTAGGGCCATTAGAACTATGGAAAAGAGTAAATGTTATTAGGCATTCAACTGAATTGTAAAAGAAGAAAGATAATTTAGATGAAAGAGGCCGGGAATAAAACAAAAACTAAGTAGAATATGAAACAGGAGATGCGAAGCAGATTTAAATGTATGTAAAAATAGGAAAGGTTTTTAGGGGTTGAAAGATTTTTTGGTTGATTACAAATGGAAAGAGAAGAGAAGAGGAGAAAATATATCTTGAAAGCAAAACAAAGAAGAGACATGCTGTATGAAGAGAATCCCTCAGAGGAAAGTGCGGCATCTCACTATTCTACATCGGCGCTAAGGGAAGAAGATTGAAGAAAAACAGACATGATTGACGTTTGATGAAGCTAAGGATTTTTTTTTTTTTTTTTTTTTTTTTTGTGAATCTTAAAATAATTTCCAAATGCAGCTTTAGGTTAATTACTCTATCACTTTAACAGGACTGTCATTTTGTTTCTCAGTATATCGCAAATTATAATCCGAATAAAACAGAAAGGTTTCCCATGAATAGTTGAGAGGAAACTTTGGTTTCCCATCATAAAAATGGGAAATACTATATAATAATAAGTATTAAACATAAATAGAACAAAGCGTCGTTAATATAGCCATAAAAGATTTGATCAGATATTTGAAAGGAATGCCAGGAAGATTTTAATTAAGTGATCACTGCAGTGGTATGTAAATGGGACTTTATTTATTTTTGGAGTGATGGAGAATACGGAGAATTCTTATGGAAATTCTCCGGGTAGCTGACTGGGGTCAGCAACAATTTTGGAGTGTCCGATGGAAAAAGTTTAGAGTAATTGTGAGGAGAGGGAGTTGAAAGAGTTTGTTGTCTGGAGATATACCTTATTTATTGTAAAAAAAAAAAAAAAAAGGATCAAAATATGCAAATATATGAGAAGAAATTGCAAAAAACAAGGCGTTCCATATGTCATACTGGTCGCCTTCATCCTCTAACTCTAACCCAGACTCAAAACTTTACACATCTTGCTAATTTATAAATTCAAATAAGATTGTCTCTATTTAAAATTGAAAAGAAGTGTTCTTTTACTCAACGACAGATATATAAAATGTTTTTTTATCACTATTGTGATCACATAAATTCATATTTTACAATGTATAGTTTCAGGGAAATTTTGTCCTGCCTATTACTGTGACTATAGAAAAGATCTTCCCTTCACACCTTATTGCAACATGTCATTAGACGAGAACCTCTGTTCCTCTACTCCCACCAGCTACCCAAAATGAAAGGATTTATCACCTAGAATTCTGCTTGTCAAGGTCATCGAAAATAACCGCTTTTGGAGAAGAAGCATATGATGAGGATTTAAAGAAAGATACGAGACCTGAGGAATAAGACTACAGTGAAAGTCTCGTACAGGTTAAATGAAATAATAAGAAAAGAAATAATAGAAAATCAAAAAGATATATGGACTATGTAGGAAACAATTGAAGTAAATGCTGCATGTCAGATGTTTGTTGATTAGAGAGATGCAGTGCCTGTGGAATATCCCCTATCTTTTTTTGACCAACACTAACCAGATCTTACTGGAGGGGATTATTACGGCAAAGAGTAGTTGAGTTTTTCAGAGTTTTTATTTAGCTTAATTTCATTTTCATCTTTTGTCATTCGGATGTATTTGGAAGGCCTTGTACTTTTGTACTTGATCCAGAAGCGAGTACCAACAGATGGACAGGGTTTTCCTTTAATTACGCGTAAGAAATATGCACTTGCTAATGCAGGTGTATGAAATATGTATATATATATACAGTATATATATATATATATATATATATATATATATATATATATATATATATATATATATATATATATATATATATATATATATATATATATATATATATTCAGATAAAATTTATCTGATTTTTGTGCATTTGTGCGTGTATATATATATATATATATATATATATATATATATATATATATATATATATATATATATATATATATATATATATATATATATATATATATACATATATATATATATATAAAATATATATATATATATATATATATATGTGTGTGTGTGTGTGTTGGTGTCTGTGTGTGCATGTGCGTAAAGAACCTTAGGAGAAATGAATAAGAAGATATGAAATTAAGTTGTGACTAGTTTCTTGATACTTCTTTGGAGACTAATCATGAAAATATATACGCTTATACACGCATGCATACCCATTTACGTATATATATATATATATATATATATATATATATATATATATATATATATATATATATATATATATATATATATATATATATATATATATATATAAAACGGATTTTGAGCGAAGCGAAAAATCTATTTTTGGGTGAGATGGCCATGTCGTCCTGATGGAGGTTCTTATAGGGTAGCTTCCTAGGGTATATTACAACTACGGCGATATTCCCAGAGAATTTACCTTAAGGTACCAGAATTCTAACTCCTGGAGCGAGTATCCCTCGTGAAAGGGATATCGCGACATATCAGAGGACGTATTCTAGACACGCCACATGGCAATCTACATCCTGGACAGAGATTTCGTCTCGTAGGAGGTGATTGGCAAGATACGAATTCGGGAAAGAAAAAATGGAGCCGCTCCCAAGGCATCCCTATCCTCCGATTCGTATGCGTGCCTGGCGCCAATCCTGGCGCCATCTGTATTCCTTGTAGCGTACACGAGGTGCTACAGATACTGTATGTAGGGAGGGGTCCTACAGCCCTTTCTTAGAAAGGTAAGGGCGGGTCCATCAGGACGACATGGCCATCTCACCCAAAAATAGATTTTTTGCTTCGCTCAAAATCCGTTTTTTGGGCTCAAGCCATGTCGTCCTGATGGAAGTGTACCAGAGCATTACTATATCTGTGGATTCTCAGAACGTGCCGTACTCCCCGGAGGTAATTTTTTCCCGGTCGACTAGACCTAGAGACCTAAGATGTTACTGTTATACATCTTTTCAACTAACTATAAACTATGTTAGAGCTTCCTGCCCCCTACAGGGAAGAGTCCTACTAGACTCTGGAAAAGTCTCGAAGAGTACATATACCTATGTATGAATACAAGGCAAGCTAATATAGTGGTCTCGCCCTATATTAAGTAAAGCATAGTTTGTATAGAACCACTGCGTCAATATATTGACCAGTAATCCGCACAATACTTGTACTGGACAAAGGTTTATATCCGCATAGGAAGAAACTAAATCAACCGCCCTCGTCCCTTTATGGGACGGAGTCCTCCCATTAGGGGACTACATAAACCAATGCAACATAGCTTGCATAACAGAACAATTCTATCAGAATTATCCCAGATAAGACACATAGAATTAAATGCTTAATTATACCAATAAATTGACACAGGTGAAAGAGACGCAAGGTTCTCAAGAACAAGTTTATTGACAGACAATAAACAGACAGGTTAACAACAAATATATATATATATATATATATATATATATATATATATATATATATATATATATATATATATATATATATATATATATATATATAAAAGGATAACCCAAAACTTTAAGCATAAGTATGATAGTAAACAGAACTTGTTTATCTGAAAGAAAAACCATTAAACGCCACTTTAATAAGATACCGAGGTATCAAGTCATAAAAGTCTGTATTACAAATCAATCACATTAGCGTTAGAAACGCTCGGCACACATGTCTGTACTTATGCTAGGTTCACCTTTGAAAGAAGGAACAGTCTATGTAGGCACTTGGTGCCCTCATTTAGTTTGTAGTACAGTATGTACCTACACACTCACCCTGGACTTAATCGTCCCAATTAAGACCACTGTTCCTCGCAGAGTTAAACAGTAGGGTTAACTACACGACCCACTGCTACCACAGATCTCTTAAGTTCCTCTACTTGCTTCGCATAGTGGCGAAAGAACACCCTGGAAGACTTCCAGCCCGTGTATGAACAGAGATGTTCAAAATCCCATACAATTAAAGAAATTTAGGGATGAGGCAACTTTCCTCGGATCGTGACCTGCGGGTGTACTGTCAGGATCCGCTCTGCGAATAAAATATGTGATTTTTGCTCTGAGTTGATTCAGAGATAAATTTGAGCCTGATGTTTCTCCCCTGAATAGTTGACCACCCTTGAAGTCTGAAGTTCTACGAAGATAGACCTTTAGGCATTCTACTGGACATAGAGATGCATCTTCTTTCAGAGGGCAGATTCTCCAGGGACCCCACCTGTTGGTGGGTAACTCATTCTTGGCGAGAAACGTAGGATCCGGAAACAGGTTCAGATCCCCCCATCCAGGAACTGAACACGACCTGCCTCTCTCGAGAGGGCTACGATCTCACTAACCCTGGCCCCGGACGCGAGTGCAAATAGGAAAATAACTTTTTGCGTCAAATCCTTTAACGCACATTCTTCATTGCTCAACAGGGAGGCGAAATGAAGAACTTTGTCTAAAGACCATGAGATGGGCTTTGGAGGTGCTGAAGGTCTGAGCCTAGCGCAGGCTTTCGGAACTTTATTAAAGATCTCGTTACCTAGGTCGATCTGGAAGGCAAATAAAATGGGTCTCATCAAAGCAGATTTACACACTGAAATCGTGTTAGCTGCCAACCCTTGGCCATGGAGGTGGATGAAGAAAGATAAGCAGAAGTCTGTTGAGATCTCCTGCGGATTCTTTGCCTTTACAAAGGCCACCCATTTTCTCCAAGATGACTCATATTGCCTTCTAGTCGATTTGCACTTATATTCCTCAAGGAAGATGCTGGCTTTCGAAATCCCGAAACGCTTTCTCACAGCAAGGGCGAGAAAATCATGAGCTGCAGGGTCCGGGTTTTCTGTAATGAAGCGCAGACAGTCGACTTCTGGACTCGCTGGGTCAGAACTGGATGTGGTAGCGGCACAAACTTCATCTGTAGTTCCAACGCCAAGGGGAACCACATACTGTTCGGCCACTTGTGGGCCACTATTGCCGCTACCCCGTTTAAGGATCTCAGTTTGTTGAGGACCCTCAACAGAAGGTTGTGAGGAGGGAACAGATAAATCCTGGACCATCTGTTCCAGTCGAGGGACATTGCGTCCACTGCTTCCGCTAAGGGGTCCTCGTACGGGGACACGTACAGGGGCAACTTCTTGTTGTCTTTCGTCGCAAAGAGGTCTATCTGCAGTTCTGGGACTTGATTCAGAATGAAGGAGAATAATCCTGCGTCTAAGGACCATTCCGACTCTATCGGTGTGAACCTGGATAGAGCGTCCGCTGTCACATTGCGGACTCCTTGAAGGTGAACTGCCGACAGGTACCACTTCTTCTTTTCCGCCAAATTGGAAAATGGCTAACATCACCTGGTTGAGAGGTGGTGACCTCGACCCTTGTCGATTCAAGCATCTCACAACCACCTCGCTGTCCATCACCAATCTTATGTGGATCAAGTGACGCGGGGAGACTTTCTTTAAGGTAAGGAGCACTGCCATAGCTTCTAGAAAGTTTATATGAAAGGTCCTGAATAGCTTGGACCAAGTCCCCTGGACTTTTTTCCGATGAGAGTGACCTCCCCATCCCTCCTTTGAGGCGTCTGAGTGAATCGTCATCGACGGGGGAGGTGGCTGAAGAAGAACCGACTTCTTTAGATGTCTGGCTTGGGACCAAGGCCTGAGAAGAGTACGTAGCCGAGGCGGCACTGGTCTTCTCAGATCTCTTCGCGCGTTTGATGCATACCTTCTCCAAACTCCGGTTGCATCCTTTAGCTGTGCTCTTAGCACTGGGTCTGTCACTGAAGCAAACTGGAGAGAGCCTAGTACCCTCTCCTGTTCGCGTCTTGATATCCTTTCGGAATCTAGAAGTCTCTTGACAGAGCCCGCTATCTCCTTCCTTTTCTTCGTCGGGATGGAGAAACTGTGTGACAAAAGGTCCCAGTGGATTCCCAGCCACTGGAACTTTTGGGATGGAGAAAGTTGAGACTTTTTTCTGTTGATCTTGAAGCCTAGGTACTCTAGGAACTGGATCACCTGACTGGAAGCTTGCAAGCATTCAGTCTCGGATGCTGCCCACACCAGCCAGTCGTCCAGGTAGGCTACTACCTGAATTCCCTTTTGGCGTAATTGTTTGAGAGCTGCGCTCGCAAGCTTCGTGAAAATCCTTGGGGCTATGTTTAGCCCGAATGGCATGGCTCTGAAGGCGTATAGTCTCCGTTGTAGCCTGAACCCTAGGTAGGGGGAGAGTCGACGGCTGATTGGAATGTGCCAATAGGCGTCTGACAAGTCTATAGAGACTGAGTATGCCCTCTTGGGCAGTAAGGTCCTTATGTGTTGCAGTGTTAGCATTTTGAATTTGCAATTCATTATGAACTTGTTGAGTGGCGACAAGTCCAGAATGACTCTGAGCTTTTCCGAGTCTTTCTTGGGAACACAAAACAGCCTCCCTTGGAACTTGATGGACTTCACCTTTCGGATCACCTTTTTCTCCAACAGTTCTTGAACGTACTCCTCCAGAACTGGGGTGGAGTGTTGGAAAAACCGAAGGCACGGGGGTGGAGTGCTGTACCAGCTCCAGCCCAGTCCATTCTTGAGTAGGCTTTGGGCCCAGGGATCGAAGGTCCAGCGATCCCAAAATTTCATCAGTCTCCCTCCTACCGGTATCGTTTCACTTGGACTGCCGTCCTGAGGTCTTGCCTCCCTGACCACAACCACCTCTGAATCCCCTTCCCCTTGAGGGGCGCCTAGACGAGCCTCTGGCTGCTCCTCTAGGTTTTACACGAAAGGAAGAAGGCTGTCCTTCGAACGTTGGGGTGAATGTGGTTGACTGACCTGGCACAGCCTGGGGTACCCACTGAAAAGTAGTCGGGGTTTGTGCCACCATCTGGGGCACTGGAGGCAATGGCAATTGCAGTTGCTGTTGCGGTCTAAAAGGCTTGGCTGGCCGAGACGGTAGCCTAGTCCTCATATTCTTCCTCTTTGGTTGAGGACCCTCATCCGGGGAAGATTTTCTTTTGATAGCCAGGCCCCACTTCTGGAGAAGGTTTCTATTCTCCACGGTGGCCTTATCAACAACTTCTTTGACCACATCGGTAGGGAAAAGGTCTTTTCCCCAAATGTTGGAGGAGATTAACTTCCTTGGCTCGTGTCTCACCGTAGCCCCGGTGAACCCGAACTCCCTGCAAGCTCTCCTTGCCTTGACGAAGCTATAAAGGTCCTTCGTCACTGTGGCTAGGTGAGACTTAGCCACTACCATGAATATTTCATGGACCTTGGGGTCACTTGCCATCGTCTCAAGAGTAGTCTGATGAGACATTGAGGCAGCCAGTCTTTCTTTTGTCTCGAACTCTCTTCGTAAAAGAGAGTCGGAAAGCTTGGGGAGGTCCTCCCCAAATTGCCGTCCGGCAATATCAGCCTCCAACTTTCCCACTGAGAATGTCAGATGGACATCCTTCCAGTCTTTGTGGTCCATAGGCAGAGCCAGCGACAAGGGTTTACACTCCTCCAGGGAGGGGCAAGGCTTGCCAGCCTCGACTGCCTTTAGGACAACCGCAAACCCTTTCTGTAAAAAGGGGAAGGCTCTAGCAGGAGAGGACACAAAAGAAGGGAGCTTCTTGCTCAATGCAGCTACCTTCGAGTTAGAGAAGCCCCTCTCTTTCATCAAGGATGAAAGTAGGGCTTGAGCCTTAGCGTGGTCCATAATTATGACCTCCTTCGGCTCTGTCTCCTCCCTTGAAGCTGGTTCTTTTCTCAGCCGGACATAGCAGTCCGGATATGATGCCTTGCTGGGCCAGAATTCCACCTCCTCTAGGGGAACTGAACCCAGCTTATCCGAAATGACAATCTTTCCAGTCGTCATCGGCATGTGCTCAGCATACCTCCATGGGTTAGCATCTGAGCATAAGGGAAGGTCCTTCACATTGAGCCTTTTCTGGGGCCCACGTGATTCTGCCAAGGACTGCATACGCAGTTCCATAGCAGCCGCCTTCTCCTGATTCTCCTTCTGCATTTGTTGGATCATTCCAACAATCGAAGAGAGGGCCTGTCCCAGTTCTACTGGGAGACCGGCCGATGTTGAGGGGATAGGCTACGGAATCTGAACCGGAGTAGTCGACACCTCGTCGACCTCATCCTCTACGACATCCGGGGTTTGAACTTCATCCTGACCTTCTGCCAGGAGGTCTTGTTCCAAACGTTCGTCCAGGTCAGACATCCTGTCATCTAACTGGATGTCTTGCATCGCGACTGCGACTTCCACGTCCACCTGGACTTGATCTTGAGGGATCTCCTCTTGAGGCTGGGGAATCACTGCCTCAGCTGATGCCTGGGGAAAAATATACGCCCTCATCTTCTCACTTGGAAGATAAGGGCCAGAGGTGTTCTTCTTGAAGCCCCTTACCCAAGTACGAAGCTTTTCCCTTGCTATATCCCTTGATTCCGCCGTTCTAGGGGAATCAAAAGCCTCAGTAATCAGGTTAGTGCATACAGTACATACCTGAGGGTCCCAATACTGGAGATCATCCTTGGAGACAGCGCATGCTGCGTGTCTCCTACAACACTCATGTCCACAGAGGTTCTTGCTGCGGACGTTGCAGAAAATATTTCCGCACTTCGGAGGGTCCTCCTGTAAAGAGAAGAAATTTCCATGAGTATCAAGTGAACTATGTATCACTGGATATGCATAGTATAGCATAACAATTCATAAAGGAAAGACACACACTTGTGTTTCCTTCACAACCCATTGTTGCAGCCTTCCAGATAATAAAATCAAAATGGTTTATCTCTTCTAGAGTAACCAATGCTAGGTTTCCAGAGGAAACAGGTGGAGCTCACACCTAAGCAATGATTTTAAAATCCTGGATAATAGACAGGAAAGAACTCAGCTTCCTATCTGAGGGCAACAGCAAAGGGATGTGCAAGAAAACACAATAGTGTTAGAAGACACAGTGCTGTACCAAAACCCTTACCATAGTTTTCTTCTTACTGTATATGTTGTACTGAAGAATACTAGTACAGTATAGGGGGATGTGTGCCGGCCTGCCTTTGCCGGCCGGCACACACCACAACTAGCTTTAAAGTATACTACTTAACAGCTATAGGGCGGCAGCACTCTGGTTCAAATGCCTGCGCCGGTCGGCAGCAACTACCGGCCGGTAACAGCCAATGTTGGCCGGCAATGGCTGCCGGCCAGCAACTACACAAGGTAGTACCCAGCTGCCGGCCACACTCTTGGTGACCTTCAGACAAGGGCTGACATAAGCCGGCCGGCAAAGGTACAAGACCGATGCCAGCTGGCAGCAAAAGAACCAGAGGACTACACCTGCCCGGCTGCCGGCCTCATAGGACGGCAGCCGGCCTCATAGGCTGGCAGCCGGGTCAGGTACAGCACTAGAAGAAAAATAGAATGGATGCCGGAATAAGAGTGTACACAACCTCCAAGCCCGGCAACCGAAAGAGTGCATATAAGGAAGGGGAGAAACTAATTCAGGCTTCCTGACCAATGCCGTCTGGCTCTACAGGCAGGCATGGATGAGGGACCAAGAGAGGTCCGGGCAGCACTCGAAAACATAAGACCCTTGCCGGCCAGCAGCTCTGCCGACCGGCAAGGGACTGAGTCAATTCCACATCTTAACCTATACTAGGTCCAGATGTAGAACGACGTACAGTACAGTAATGGCTCGGCCATTACGAAGAAAGAGGGGGAAGGGACAAGAGGGTCCTGCCAACCTTGCTTTAGTGACAGATCACCCGCAGCCAAGAAACTTATCTTAGCCTAAGGGAGATCTAAGGGGGAAGGCCAGCAATACTTGCCAGCTCCCAGAGCACCAAAGCAAGGAAGGCGTTGCTACTCCCAAGGAAAGAACTTATCCTCCCCCGAGAACAGCAACAAGGACTAGTCTGGTAGATCACAAAAGAAGGAATCATAACCACAGAAACCTTCGGTAGTGACCTAAGGGAGCTAAGCTCCCTTTGTCTGTGTTAGGTCAGCGAGGGGGACTCAGCCCCAAGCCAGACAACACAGACTCAGACTAAAAAACTCTGTTGTTCTGTCCCTCTTGAACCATACTACAGGAACAGGAAGGTACAGTAACACCCTAGTATAGTTTTATCGAAAATTAATTCGGAAAAAACGTCTTAGGGATAAGCCCAAGGCTTAAACAGAGGGAAAGGGATTGCATACCTTCTCCGAAGAAAAGAAAGCAACCGGGGAGTATGATAAAGTATACTAAGGCTCCATAAGCAACTAGCCTAGGCACCAAGAGAATCGATTACCTAAATCACCGAAACTCACTCGTATACTATCTTGGAAATATTCCACACAGTCTAAAATGTATAAAATATAGCCTAAAGCTTCAATAAAATTTTAATTACACTCGGAAAAACCATAATCATGCATGAGGTACTAGGACCAAACGACTAGGCTACATGGCCTAGCATAGGCCAGAATGGCGAATACTTCGCCAAATAATACTAAGCACGAAAGGAAATCCTATGTAATGCTAAATAGCTAAAATTTATTAAAGCTAAACAACCAGGAATGTCGCTCTGACTAACTAATTTATACCTAGCGAGCGACAGCGTCCAAGACGCCTCTGGTAGGCTACGGCTCTTGTATCAAAGATTAATCCTATTAATCACTCAAAATTTTACCAGGAGCCTACATTTATACATAAAAGACACTATACTCAACTTATCAGAGGCCGACGAAGACGGATAAGCCATGAAAAGCAGAATAAATCTAAGATTTGCGAGAAAAACAGGACAAAACATCGAGTTGTTAAGCTACGCAA
>NC_090755.1:49601645-49604145 GCF_036898095.1 Palaemon carinicauda | reverse complement strand
CTCGGAAGCTAGTTTTAGGGCAGATAAATATTTCTATTATCAAAAGGGAGATAACTCTCTCTAAAGTTTCTTAAATTTTGCTCCACATAAAAAATTATCCAACTCTTGCATGAAAAGATAACCTTTTGTGTCTCCTCTCTTCATATTTTATCAAATACTTTTGAGATGCTTTTATGAGAGAATGGTGTTAATGGAATTTGAATGAGGCTTTCTTAGAGGATCATGACCATTTCTTATTTATGCCAAAGCACTGTTAAGTTGTTCTATGCTGTTCTTCTTTAATATGTTATAACATTCACTGCATATTTATTTGTTGCAAAGCTTACTAAATGAAAAATAGACAATCTGGAGGTTATCTTGGACTTCCAATTGCCCAAGCAACCAGACTTGGTTAGCATCATTTAGAGAACAAGTTTGCCGGATCTGATGCTTGTATCATCATTGACAGGATTTTCTTGCTGGCTTTTACAATATATCGCTTTATTTCCCTCTCCTCCCTCTTATTTTGATCTCTGTATTATTTTTTCCTTGAAAATTATTGTACACTAGGAAGTTTCAGAACAGTTGAAAAAATATAAAAGGGAATAAATAAACTTTTTATCAAATATTCCTAAATTTAATGTCACATATTACCTGAGAAAATGGTGATAGATGAGAATTTTTATAGTCTACTAATCTTGACATAGCTTGGGAATGAGTTTTGCAACAGAACAACAATGGGAAATTCTGTTCTCAGGAGAAAATGATACTTTTCTTCTGTATCCATTTATAAATTGATTGAGATTTTTAGCTACAGAAACCAATTGTTTCAGAATCCTTATAGTTTATGACTTAATACTGTTTATGCCAAATAATTCAACGCTCCACTGATTTTCAAGATTATGTAATGTTTATAGGCTGAAAGCTTGTCAAATCGCTTTTTATGTTGTTCATGTAGTTCTTGTAGTTCTTGATGTGTGTTCTATAATGTTATGCCTACTTCTTCGTTATTCATGAATTGGTCGTCATGAAACCAGGTAGGTACATTCTATGAGTCTGTATCTATCTATTTATACTCGGGTGTTAATTCCAAAATTGATTAAAAATTGAAAAACAATGAAATTTTTATAACTCTGTTAACAAAAGTCGGATCATCATGACATTCGGTATGTAGACTCACAAAGAGAGCACTTATTGATCAATGAACAAAAAGCTGTTTCAGACTATTAATTATTACTTAATCAAGTAATTGATCATTTTCGAGTTACTAATTTAGGAAGCCTACTCTTATATTAATAATAAGCAGATCTACCTGAAACTTGCAAAACTTAGAAAATACGATAAGAGCTTGATTTTTTAATTTCTTTATACGTAATTAATTAAAAAACCTTCAACTTTCAAATTTCCCAGAAAATGTCCGTATTTGGTGTCGAGTGAAACATGAGGGACAGGGAATTACAATGGTGCATTTGATTAAATGATTTGGGTCTTTATTAATTAGTAATTATTGATTAATCGAAGAAAATGATGGATTTTCTATGTCGTCAGACATGAGTCGTGTTTTGTGTCAAGTGAAAGGGGAAAGACAGAATAACACAATAGTGCAGTATACAGAACAATTCTCGCCGTCATTAGTTTACAATCAACGAATAATGGATGAGAATAATAGATTTTCAAAGTTTGAGGAAAGCTGTCATGTTTGGTGCAAATAGAAGGAGGGATGGGTGGAAAGGAATATGCAACTAACAAAACGATCATTGATTTCTTTAATCGTTAATCAACCAAAACAATTACAAAATATTCACTGGCGTTGCTGAAGTGATCAAGTAATTCATTAATCGGCATTAATGCACTTAGCTACCCGGTGATGACACTCATGATCAATGCATCAGTGACCACTTCTGTTCATGAATCATGTTACTAATGGCTTGAGAGACATTAACAGCGGACTCTTTTCCAGCTCAGGTGCGAAAAAACAGTTTATATTCAGCCTGCAGTAGTTCATTCGAACTTGTTATCACACCCTGGTTCGCTTTAATAATGTCCATTACCCTAAATATCTCTCTCTTTCTCTCTCTCTCTCTCTCTCTCTCTCTCTCTCTCTCTCTCTCTCTCTCTCTCTCTCTCTCTCTCTCTAGAGATCATAAAATGCTTGAGATAATTTCAATTCTGTTTTGATATCAAACGTAATTGAACTGTCCTTTTCATGTTTATTTAACCATTTTTGTTTATTTCTAGTTTGTCTTTTTACATATTTGCTATACGTAGGCAGCGGAATGATATCCTTGCTATTGCTTGATAAGTATTTTTAGTAATTTTGTTGTTTAAAAATCCTTATCAACAAATAAACTTGCTAAGAGACATTTGCTTGAAAGGGGACTTGCAAAATAGTTCATTCAGAAGCTAAATACTATCACAAACTCTAGAGTGATCCATTAAAACATTGACGATAATATTCAAATATTTCGTGATATTGTTCAGACATTTATGGCATGAAGTCCCAAAAGGTTCCTCCTTGTTT
>NC_090755.1:49579145-49586645 GCF_036898095.1 Palaemon carinicauda | reverse complement strand
TATTGAACGTAAAAAAAACGAAATTTAATGGAATTTTCTATACATTAATTTTCATCACAAGGGGACACTATAAAAGGGACATTCCAGCTAATTAGTGTTGTGGTGGTCGATGTGGTAACGTTCCTGACTGGTGAACGCCAAACTGGGGTTCGAGTCTTCCTCAAACTCGTTAGTTTCTTTGGTTATTGCAGAGTTGCCAAGACTTCTATTTTTGCCACTGGATAATACAGGAATTTATGCGTTTGATAGCAAATAAAACGTTGGATTCTTGCCCAGATTTGTGTTACCCAATGTAATTATTTAAGATATTGATAATTCATCGTAGATTGACTATTAGAAATAAAGCATTTATCCATTTTGTGTTCATACAGTATTATATTTTTTATTGTTGAGAGAGAGAGAGAGAGAGAGAGAGAGAGAGAGAGAGAGAGAGAGAGAGAGAGAGAGAGTGAAATCTGACAATTGGGTGGAGAATAAATTTCTTTTAAAATAATGACCGAGACAATTTCATGCAGGAGTTCTAGAAACATATATTTCCAATTAGGGATTATTATTGATTCATTACGAGTAAAACAATAAGTTATAATTTAGATTAATCCAAAAATCTATGATTTTAGATTATTCTTCATAAAATCAAAAATCGCACACTCCAACTTAAATAGACCTCCACCTACCATGCCCAAGCTTGCATATACTGTATATCAGAGTAAAATGGTTTTATTAGAAATAGGATGAATATAATGGAAAAGTTTTGTACCTTATTGTAATGCAACAAATTTAGATTATGGCAAAACGAGGAGGTTTCCAAGTAAGTTTTTTCCGCCCGTGACAGTAGCTTAGAAACAAATTACTTGTTTGTCAATGCTCTACTATTCTTAGCTAGGTCAGTTATAAATGGGACGGACCGGTGGTTTGAAAGCAAATGAAGTTCACGAACCCAGAATTACCTATTGTCAAGTTTGTCGAAAATGGTCCATTGGTTCTTGAAAAAAAAAGAAAATTAGATATGATTACAGAAATATGTTGGACCCGAAGAACATATGATAGAGTTGATATTGAAAAACTATTGCACAATATTAGTGGTAATACATAAGGAAATATGATCTACGTGGGAAACCTCAGAGGATAGTGGAAATTTTTTGCAAAGGGTTACGAAAATAATCCGGTTCCTCTCCGGAGTTTTACCATCTTGTTTTTTATGAGTATCAATGACCAGTTCTTGTGTGAGGGATGATTGTCCTAGGAACGAGTTGAACTTTTTCTTAGGGTTTTGTTTCCTGTGATCTCCCACTTTTTGTTAGTCAAGATCATAATATTGATTCCGATGTTGCACAATGTTTTCCCCACAATATGCATCCAGGGTATAATATTATGTACTGTACTTGTCTATATATATATATATATATATATATATATATATATATATATATATATATATATATATATATATATATATATATATATATGTGTGTGTGTGTGTGTGTGTGTGTGTGTGTACATATATACATATATATATATATATATATATATATATATATATATATATATATATATATATATATATATATATATATATATATATATATATATATATATATATATATATATGTGTGTGTGTGTGTGTGTGTGTGTGTGTGTGTGTGTGTACATATATACATATATGTATATATATATATATATATATATATATATATATATATATATATATATATATATATATATATATATATATATATATACATGTCAATATATAAATTCCATGACTCTCTCATTCCCGAAATTCATGATGCCTTTCGAGAGGCTATTGTTCTCCATGTACGAAATCGAAAGTTCACATAGTATATCGTTATCTCAATCAAGGGGTATAGGACACTACACCTAACAGGCTCCTCCCTCCTGAGTATATGTGCATTTGCCGCCTCTAGAATATGATATATGAAGGCCTTCTAATCCAGATCAGGTCATTTAATACAGTAGAATGATACGTAGCTGAAAAATATCACACAAAAATAAAATAAAAATATTTCCCAATTCCACATAAGCATCAACATATAAATGAGAAATGTCCTGTAAATGTGCACAGCTACCTATTCTGAGCGATTCTACTCACACATGTAAAACACCTAAACAAAATTTATCAAAACGACAGAATATCGGCATCAAATCAACAGACGCCCTCTGGGGTTATGCTGGTGGGGTAGGGGTAGGGATGGGTTCTTTCTCTTCCTCTTGGTTTTATCTTTCCAGGATTCATCACATAATTTCTTAATTCTAGTCTGTTATCATTAATAAAAAAATTTTGGTCAACCAAGTCCACTAAAGAGAGAGCACAGCGAACTGGTCATTGAATTTGCCATTTTATCCAGTCAAAAATTTAGGCCCTTCTTGCGTGTGTGCCCTCTCACAAAAAATTGGGCACTTTGGTGGGCCACTTATATACATTAACTTTTCCAAAGCAGTGGGTGGGGTCAACTTTGGGCGTGTCTGGGAGCCAAATATTGCCACCCTAAAATCTGGCAAAAGAGTTTATTTTATATTTTACACATTGTTTGTCCTTTCATACATCCAATCTCCCTTCTTTAACTCCGTTTTTTATCATTCCTTCCTTCTTTCAGCTTAATCGGTCACTACACTATCAATCAGACAAATTCTTGTAATTTCCACGTATTTTCTTTAGGGTGAAAGCATCTATTTAACTGTCTTTACTTGATTACCATTATTGTTTCATTCACATACCCATCCACAACATGTACATTTAAAATCGGTCATGAGAGTTTATTCTTTATTCAGTAATTGGGTTTTGCAATATTAAATTAAAGTACAAACCTGGAACCCATTATGCCCGAGGCTCCAGTTGTCTCACGCACCAAACAGCTAAAAAGCAGAGAAAGAAAGAAAAATAGAAATAAAAAAAGAAATAAGAGTGAGACAAACTGATCTGCCAAAGATGACCGTTAAAATATTGCAGGTTAGACGATCCAGTTTTACCCCGTGATTCCCAATCTTACGCAAAGAATTTCTCAACAACAGAAAACATGATGTTTTACGAATACGAAGTTGGTATATATTTTAATTTTAATAGTCAATATAGGATGAATAATCAATATCTTAAATAATCAAATTGAATAACATACATCAAAACAAGAACTAAACGGCCAACAAACAAACAAATTCCTTTAAAATCCATCAGCAAAAAATAGAATTTTTGGCTACTTAGCACACTAGATTGGGCATCGTATAAATTCAGTGTCTGGTGAAAGAAGGGAAAAAAAATTATAATAATAATAAGTAAAGACTTTCCAGAATCAGTAAAGGAAACAACAGAACTCCTATTCACCATGAGAGCGGTAGGATTATAATGAAATATTAACTGTCATATATATATATATATATATATATATATATATATATATATATATATATATATATATATATATATATATATATATATATATATATATATATATATATATATATATATATATAGATGAGTGTGTATATATATATATATATATATATATATATATATATATATATATATATATATATATATATATATATATATATATATATACATATATATATATATATATATATATATATATATATATATATATATATATGTATATATATATATATATATATATATATATATATATATATATATATATAAATATATACATATATATAGATACATATATATATATATATATATATATATATATATATATATATATATATATATATATGTATGTATGTATATACATATATACGTATATATATATATATATATATATATATATATATATATATATATATATATATATATATATATATATATATATATATATATATATATATATATATATATACATAGAGAGAATGTGTATATGTGAATACCTTATACTTAATGTTATAAGAGAAGGGCGGGAAGATGAAGGATTTTGGGGGGAAACCGGCTAGTGGCCACCGGTTGATAGTGCAAGTGTAGTAGCGATTTAAATAAATGGCGAAATGATGGTGGTGAGTTGCGTTGCAAAATTACGCCGTAAACCCGGACAAGTAAAATCGAGGGATGAAGGAATATCTATTCCTACCCCTGTCCCACCCAAAAAGCCCGTATTTCCCGCAACCAGAGGAAGATTATTGATGAGGGTATTCTTTATTTTAGTTGCAGAGGTCTTAAGAAAAAATGAGTGGAATTATTTATATTGTATTGTGTACATTTTTACATGCAATATTTCATTTTTTTTGTGGTAATTTATATATATATATATATATATATATATATATATATATATATATATATATATATATATATTATATTGCATTTCTATATAGTACATACCAAATCCCTATTCCGGGTCGGGGTGCCCTCCTTATGTCATAGACTAGTGAAGGCGAGTGCGCACCTTCTCCAGGAGTGAGGAGCTTTGGGTGAGTGGGAGTAATGTCACAAATCTTGTATGAAGATATGTGTTGTACGTCAAGGTAAATGAACTGTGTAACCATGCGAATTCCACAAAACCCATATAACTCAGCATGTTGTTGTAGCAAGACTGCATTTTGATAGCGAGGGGTAGTCAGTTGCCTTTGCATGCTCAAGTAGACAAGGCTCTCACCTGAGAGAGTGTCGATTGTACCGTATAGTGTACTTACAAACCTTTTGTAATAAAGTGATAAAAACCCATGTTCCGATGTCTCATCCATCAACATGGGACATGCTATATATATATATATATATATATATATATATATATATATATATATATATATATATATATATATATATATATATATATATATATATATATATGTAAATATTTATATATATATATATATATATATATATATATATATAGATATATATATGTATATATATATATATATATACACATACATATATATCTATATTACGTACATATATATATATATATATATATATATACATATATATATATATATATATATATATATATATATATATATATATATATATATATATATATATGTATATATATATATAGACATACATATATATATCTATATTACGTACATATATATATATATATATATATATATATATATATATATATGTGTGTGTGTGTGTGTGTGTGTGTGTGTGTGTGTGTGTAATAATATATCTATATATAACGCATAAACACACACCTCATGGTTACTTTTTCCATGGCTGACTCTTGGAATACAATAACTTTCTACTAAAAAGAAAATGAAATTGATTTATCTTTTAACCTTCCATTACAGATCAGTGTTGCCCTCTTGGTGTTGTTAGCATTTTTTGCTCTCATGAAACTGACTGGAGCCCTTCCAGCCGGAACAGGACGATTTGGCGCCGACTCTTTGGCGCTGACGATTTGGCGCCGCCATTTTGGCGATAGACAGTTTGGCACTCATTGTTTTGGCAATGAGCTGTTTTGGCGCCAAGAAACAAACTTAAGGACCATCCGCAAATTTGTGTCTCGTTTAGTGATCACCTCATTACACCAAAGGCTCGTCTGATTTGAGAATTGTAATATTAAACGAGTTATCACGATATTCAAGTCTTGTTTAGTTATCACATAATTTTACCAGTGTCTCGTTTAGTGATCATCTCATTACGCCAAAGGCTTGTCTGATTTGAGAATTATGATAGTAAACTAGTTGTTACCATATTCATGTCTTTTTATATTGGAAAACGGTTGTCTTTAGTTTCTTGTACAGCTCATACCTTAAATGGCCGAAAAAATCGTAAACAATAGAGGCAAGCCAAAATTTTCACACAACGGATATATGTATGTGCTTGACAAATGTAGCAAAAACGATCCTTCTCTCAAGTATTGGAGGTGTGAATAAAAAAAATGAGTGTAAAGAGCGTATTCATACTAAGAACCAGGAAGTAGTGAAAGAAGTAAATAATATTCATAAGCACCTGAAAGGCCGCGATTCTTATGAACAATTAATGGCTGGGAATCCTCCTGCTCGAAAACGCTTAAAATACATTAAGACTGATGAACGATTTTAACTATAGTACAGCAGTTTGATTCACGAGAACCACTGGAATACTTACGTGGTTTGGCAAATAACTATGAAATGCATTAACATGTTGGTGAAAATATTTCATTTTATTTAATTTTTGTAGCATTTTAATACCATATTGCTGAAAATAAATAGAAATTTTTTAATTTTTATGTCATTTTTTACCCATGCACTAAATATAAACACACACATGTATATGTGTATATATATATATATATATATATATATATATATATATATATATATATATATATATATATATATATATATATATATATATTTATATATATAAATATCAGGTCAGAAAATTTTCAAGCTGGTGCCAATTGGGCTAGCGCCAAAATAACGAGCGCCAAAACAATTTAGCGCCAAAACGGCGGCGCCAAATCATCGTCGCCAAAAGAGCGGCGCTAAAACGTACTGGACTCCTTCCAGCACCTGCACCCAGGTGACGGTTCTTCTTCGGAGGTAGTCCCTATGGATTCGGCGGCTATGACTACAGACCACATGGCTTTGGCTTTGGCTACAGCGGATACAGAGGTGGGTTCGGAGGATTTGCTGACAGCTACGGCGGATTTGGAGGATTTTACGGGTAATTTTTCCTTGAAGATATTGAAAATTAAATCAACTATGGTCTTCAAGATATCATTCTGACAAATCTTTTACAGCAGTCAAGGAATCATTTGGTTTTAGTAAATAAAAAGTCTATTATTTTTATATCATAATAAAACTTTATATTTTTCAAAATGATTTATTGTGTCCTTCTTTGCTTCCAGTATCTTTTCAAGGAGTGATGAATTTAAAATATATGAGGCACTGTAGTTCAAGAATTGAACATCTACCCATCAGTTATTCATTGACAATGTATTATTAGAGATTTTATTAGAGTTTCCAGACCTTTTATTCAAGGGCTTAAAGATCACTCATGAATGGCACAGGCAAACGACAGTGACAATACCCTATCATGCAGGACAATCCCCTAGATACTGACCATATATACATATGATCAGCGCCCAAGCCCCCCTCCTTCCAAGCTAGGACCATAGAGGGCAAGGCAGTGTCTGCTGATGACTCTGGCCATATATCTATGGGTTCCCCCAAACTCCCCTTCCATAGCTTACAAGAATAGTGAGGTTAGAGTGACCAAAGAAAGTAACGAGTTTGAAGAAGACTAGTCTAGCGTTCACCAGCCAGGGATATTACCACATCGGCCACCACAACCCTAATTAGCTAAATGATAAGTAAGGGAATCATTCCTTTTATAGTGTCCCCTTGTGATGAGAATTAATGAGTAGACTATTCCCTCAAATTTCTTTCTTTTTACCTTTAATATTAAAATAGAAATTGCTATTGCCAACAGTTGTGCCCTTTCCTTGGATAATAACGGTGGCTGTTACTCAAACTATGGAAAGTCCTTTTTGTGCTTGTGCTTCTATTGCAGTTGCTTAAAATAAAGAGAAACCA
>NC_090755.1:49564145-49571645 GCF_036898095.1 Palaemon carinicauda | reverse complement strand
AGCCAGGGTCCGGTTTTACCCCGTGATTCCCATTCTTACGCAAGGAATTTCTCAACATTGAAAATATGATACTTTACAAACACGAAGTAAATACACATTTCATTTCTAATAGTCAATCTGCAATGGATTATCAGTATCTTAACCAATTACATTGAGTAACACAAGTCTAAACAAGAATCAAATGTTTTATTCGCCATTAAAAGCATAAATTCCTTTAATATCCAGCTGCAGAAAATAGAGTTCTTGGCAACTCTGCAAACTGCGTCCAGCTTCGTATAAATAGAGAGTGTCTGGTGAAGAAGCAAATAATTTCCAGAATCAGTAAAGGAAGCAACAGAAATCTTATTCATCATGAAAACGGTAAGATTATTTTGAGATATTATATTACCTTAAACCTTCAAAAGGTTCTTAGAACATATAGGATATTCGGATATCCAATTTCCGGTTCTTGAAAGAGGAACACATAGACAATTTATCATGAATCAATTGTATCTTACATCACTAATTTCAAATATTATTGTCGTTGAATGTGTTTAGAAACATTATTATGATAATTGCACTATATACTATTCTCATGGCAATGAGTTATTTATATAATTGGAAAAATGCATGAATACACAGTGATCTACATAGAATATATATATATATATATATATATATATATATATATATATATATATATATATATATAAATATATACGGTATATATATATATATATATATATATATATATATATATATATATATATATATATATACGGTATATATATATATATATATATATATATATATATATATATATATATATATATATATATATATATGTATATACGGTATATATATATATATATATATATATATATATATATATATATATATATATATATATATATATACACAAATATATATGCATATGTATTTATAACTATATCTATATTCATGTATATGTATATATATATATATGTATATATACATATATGGATATGTTTGTATATATGCATATACCTCTATGTATGTGTGTGGGTGTGTAGGTGTGTTAATTATTTACTTGTCAACATATAATTCATTTAACTTTTTACGTATTAATACACACATCATGGTTTCTTTAGCATAGCTAAAACGTGAAATGATATATTACAAAATGATAGTGAAATTGATTTCCCTTTCTATACAGACCAGTGTTGCCCTCTTGGTGTTGGTGGCATTTTTTGCCCTCATGCAACTGACTGGAGCCCTTCCAGCACCTGAACCCAGCAGACGGTTCTTCTTTGGAGGTAGTCCCTATGGATTCGGCGGCTATGGCTACAGACCACATGGCTTTGGCTTCGGCTACGGTGGATACGGAGGCGGATTTGGAGGCTTTGGTGGCAGCTACGGCGGATTTGGATTTTACGGCTGATATTCTTCCTTGAAGATATTGAAAATCACTCCTTCATGAAAAACTTTTCATTACATCATTAGCAGAAAAATAGAGGATTTCATCTTTGAAAAAAAAAAAGTAAAATAAAAATTTATATTTTAATAAAACTTCATTCTTTTTGAATGACTTTTAATTAATTGTTTTTTTTTTTTTTTTCCTATAATCGTCTTCAAAATAATGTCTAGTTTAAAATTACATAATGCCTGTATTGAATTGAAGCAGAGAACATATACCCATTAGTGCTTCGGTGATAATGCATTATAGATTTTAATCCTTATATTTAGCTTAATGATGAATCAAGAAGTTATCCTCAATATTTTCTCTCCTTTGGCAATAATTAACGAGTAAAGTACTTTATTGTATTTTGTCTTTATATCTCAAAAAGTAAATTAATATTTATTTAGGTTATTAACAGTGACTATCAATAAAGAATTCAAGTTAAAAGGACTCATTTTCATTCTGGCTGATCCTTCCTAAAGAAACAGAGTCTTTTACATAAGCTTGTGATTGTCTAAGGATGATTGAATTAAGAAGTCTGTCAATGTATGGAAAGGTCAGGACCTTAGTTTTGAGTGATTGTGCTTCTATTGCAGTTACTCAAAACAAGAAGGAACCTTTTGGGACTTTATGCCACAAATGTCTAAATTATAAATTGAAATATTTGAGTGTCATCGTCGATGGTTAAATGGATCACTCTAGAATATGTGATAAGTTCATGATGTTATATGGCTTCTAAATCAACTATTTTGGAAGTCACCTTTCAGCAAATATATTTCTTGATAAAGATTAATAAACAATGCAATTCCTTTGAATAATTGTAAAGAAATAGTAGGGATATCATTCCGCTGGCTACGTAAAGTATATTTGGTAAAAGACAAACTCGAAATAAACAAGAATGGTTTTAATAAACGTGAAAATGACAGTTCAATTGCGTTTGATATGGAAACGATGTATAGGCTGAAGAATTGAAATCATCTCAAGTATTTTGTGATCTCTGATGAAGTGAGAGAGAGAGAGAGAGAGAGAGAGAGAGAGAGAGAGAGAGAGAGAGAGAGAGAGAGAGAGAGAGAGAGAGAGAGAGAATAATGGATATTGAGAATGTTCAGGTACTGGAAAATACGTGAAAATGAGATCCAGGGTTTGATAACAATTTCGAATGAACTACTGAAGGCTGAATATGAAATTGTTTTCTCGCACCTGAGCTGGAAAAGAGACCACTGTTAATGTCTCTCAAGCCATCAGTATCATGATTCATGAACAGAAGTGGTCACTTATGCATTGATCATGAGTGTCATCACCGGGTAGCTAAGTGCATTAATGCCGATTAATGAATTACCTGATCACTTCAGCAACACCAGTGAATATTTTGTAATTGTTTTGGTTGATTAATGATTAAAGAAATCTATAATAATTTTGTTAGTTGTATATTCCTTTCCACCCATCCCTCCTTCCATTTGCACTAAACATGACAGCTTTCCTTCAACTTTGAAAATTCGTTATTCTCTTCAAGTAATCGTTAATTGTAAACTAATGACGGCGAGAATTGTTCTGTATGCTGCAATATTTTGTTATTCTGTCTTTTCTCTTTCACTTGACACAAAACACAACTCATGTCTGACGACATAGAAAATCCACCATTTTCTTCGATTAATTAATAATTACTAATTAATAAAGACCCAAATCATTTATTCAAATGCACCATTGTAATTCCCTGTCCCTCCTGTCTCACTCGACACCAAATACGACCATTTTCTGGGAAATTTGAAAGTTTATGGTTTTTTAATTAATTACGAATAAAGAAAATAAAAAATAAAGCTCTGATTGTATTTTCAAACATACACATTCCAAGTTTCAGGCAGATCTGCTTAGTATTAATATAAGAATAGGCTTCTGAAATTAGTAGATCGAAAATGATTAATTACTTGATAAAGTAATAATCAATGGTCTGAAACAGCTTCGTGTTCAATAATCAATAAGTGTTCTCTTTTTTAGTCTACTTACTTAATTTCACGCTGATCCGACGTTCATTAACGGAATTGTATAAATTTCTTTGTTTTTCACTCTTCAATCAATTTTGGAATTAACCGCCGTTGTATAAATAGATAGATACTGACTCATAGAATGTACCTACCTGGTTTCATGACGACCAATTCATGAATAACGAAGAAGTAGGCATAACATTATAGAACACACATCAAGAACTACAAGAACTACAAGAACAACATAGGATGCGACTTAACAAGCCTTCAGCCTATAAAAATATTAATTCATACCTTATAAGGATTTTGAAACAATTAGTTTTCGCAGTTAAAGATGTCAATCAATTTATTAATTGATACAGAAGAAAAGTATCATTTCCTCCTGAGAACTGAATTTCCCATTGTTTTTCTGTTGCAACACTTATTCCTCAGCTATGTGAAGATCAGTAGACTTTAAAAATTCTCATATATCACCTTTTTCTCAGGTAATATGTGACATTAGATTGGGGAATATTTGGTAAAAATTTTATTTATTCCCTTTTATATTATTTCGACTGTTCGAAAACTTACTAGAATACAATAATTTCCAAGGAAAAAGTAGTATGAAGATCAAAATGAGCAAAAGGACAGGGAAATATAGCGACGTATTGTAGAAGACAACAGGAAAATCATGTCAATGAGTATACAAATATCAGATTTGGCAAACTTGTTCTCTAAATGATACTAATCAACTCTGGTTGCTTGGTTAATTGGAAACCAAAGATGGCCTCCAGATTGTCTGTTTTTCATTTAGTAAGCTTTGCAACACAACGTCCAAGCCATGCCATGTGTCTTCCTGCTGTTATTGTTCACATACGCAGCTGCAGAGTGATGTGCAAGGGAGTGCTGAATGTGAGCGCTTGCATCTTGCTTTGCAGCCTTTTCTAAAGAAACTTTTTATCGCTTCCTGGCAGCTCACTGCAAGTAGGAAATAATATACTGCTGAAATCTTCATTAAAAGAAGTTTATCTCTGAAAGATGTTTAAACACTTTTGTAGAAAAATTATTTTGCTGTGAATGTTATAACATATTAACGAAAAGCAGCATAGAACAAATTTACAATGTTTGACATCAATATGGAATGGTTATGATCCTCTGAGAGAGGTTCATTCCAATTCCATTAACACCATTTTCTCATAAAAGCATCTCAGAAGTATTTGATAAAATGGGACAAGAGGAGACACAGAAGGTCATCCTTTCATACAAGAGTTAAATAACTCTTTATGTGGAGCAAATTTTAAGAACCTTTGAGGAGAGTTACCTCCCCTATCTGCTCTAAACTTAGCTTCTGAGAGACTACTTTTAAGTATAGAAAATATTAGGGATAAATTACTGGTGCACAAAACTTTAGCGAACATTTCGTTTTGTCTCTTTACTGGTCCAGTTTATTTAGAAAAAAAAAAAAAGATAAAAGACTAAAGAGTCAGGGTCACTTAATGGGGTTCTTTTTACGGGTATATTCATGTATATTTTGACACTCCATTTCAGGAAAAGAAGGAGGATCAGAGGCCAGAGAAACAAAAGAAATTAGTTGAAATATAGCAAGGTGTTTCTGTAGGTCCTTTTCTGGACAATTTACCCTACATATGACTTATATTAGGAAGAGAAGCTCATGAAGGTCTGAGGTTAAAATAATGATAGTAAATGGTAAAATAGTTAGTAAAATTGGGCAACTGGAATTAAAAAATAGATTTGAAACTGAGCATCATAATCCCAAACAAATAGGCAGAGGATTGGTGTATCAAAGACTCTTTTGATTAAAAAATATAATTCATTAGAATATATATAAGAATAATATTATGATATCTAAAAAGCATTCACATCTCTGAAAATTCTTTGATTAATCCAGCAAAAGTTTTATTTTCCGGAAGGAAAATGACGTTGTATCCATTTGTATCTTTATGAAACATGTTTTTCAACCGTAAAATCCTCCAAATCCACCATATCCGCCACCAAAGCCTCCGAACCCGCCTCCGTATCCGCCGTAGCCAAAGCCAAAGCCATGTGGTCTGTAGCCATAGCCGCCGAATCCATAGGGACTACCTCCAAAGAAGAACCGTCGGCTGGGTTCAGGTGCTGGAAGGGCTCCAGTCAGTTCCATGAGGGCAAAAAATGCCACCAACACCAAGAGGGCAACACTGATCTGGAAAAGAAATCGAAGGAATCAATTTGCAAAACTTTCAAATAAGACTAAACTTTTATTCGATGCATCAAAGATAATGAAATGAAATGGAAGCAATTGAAAATAGATATTCATCGAAATAATTTTGTACTTTATAAACATCCACTTTTAAGAAAAACGTTCCTAGTAGGAAGAAATGTTTATGGATGAATGTTTGTTTGTTCTGATATCAATGCAAATATCTGCATAAATCAATATAATCATCAGATATATAATTGTATGGTTAAAATTGCTTTTAATAAAGTTTTTTTTCCACGAGTCTATGGTATGAACAACCCATTGTAATTGAAAATGAATATTTCATGAAAAATTAAGGTAAATTGATTTACTATTTAAAGATATTTTCCAATTTGAGTAAAATTTTCTTCATACAATTACGAGATATGATTGCAGTTATAAGATTTTTTTTTATTGTTTTTTCATTTTAAAAATTCTTTGCTACCCTTACCGTCTTCATGTTGAAAAAGTGGGAGCTTTGATGTTGGCTTCGTTGATTCCGGAGATCTGTTCATCTCCGTCCTATGAAGACATCTATTTATACAAAAGACGTCTCACAGCGGAGAGTTGCCAGCTGCCTCTATTTTGAAACTGGACTAACAAGTTGCTCCTTTCATGTTAGGACAATAAAACATCCTGCGAAGGTAATACCGATGATTTCATTTAATATGTTCAATTATATCAGTTCCCTTTCATTATAACTGTTGATATATTATTTCTTTCTGTCACTAAAACTGCGGCAATTAAATGTTAGTGAAAAGTTCAAGACGAAGTTACGCAATAACGCAACAAAAGGGTAAATCCCAGTGTTGGTCATCCAGTGAGATTTGGCAAGCGTTCAAACGGCTCCCCACGTTCTTCCCCAACATTATTATACTGATCGAGACATTTCCCCATCTACAAATTCACAAGTATACCTGAATTCTTATTCGGGGTTGAACATAGACATAAATATAAATGTATAAACACAGTCACGTAAATTACAAAGACACATATGACGTAGACATAAGCACACACACTCTCTCACACACATACACACACACACACACACACACACACACACATATATATATATATATATATATATATATATATATATATATATATATATATATATATATATATATATATATATATATACCAACGCCAACATAGTTGTTTACCCCCTATTTGTGTGTTTTTATAGTCGTTTGTGTATAGTTGTTAGTGAACACCTTCAATCCAACGATTTTCATTGTAGAGTAATGAAACTTACAGGGATTAACTGTTATGTAAACACCTTTAAATGACTAGATTTTGGAAGATCGAGGTCAAAGGTCAAGGTCATGGTCAAGCAAAATGTCCATAATCAGTCATATGTTTGGACTTTGTTGTCACAGATACTTCAAACTTGGTTCATATTTAAGTGTATGATAATCCACGCCATTTAATACATTTTGAGGTTAAAGGTCTTGGTCAAATCTATTTCTAAATAATTTCATTGTTCATTCAATGGTCTAAAGATTTTTCATTGATATATATATCTATATATATATATATATATATATATATATATATATATATATATATATATATATATATATATATATATATATATATATATATATTTATATATATATTTATATATATATATATATATATATATATATATATATATATATATATATATATATATGTGTGTGTGTGTGTGTGTGTCTGTGTGACGGTGTGTCTGTGTGACGGTGTGTGTGTGTACAATGGTCTAGATTGCCTGAGAAGGGAAAATTGTATGTCTAAAGTTGGTGGGAACAGAAATTAGTGAGGCTCACTATTTGTACCTAATCAAATTTGGATCTTAAGGCTATTTTCTTGCTTTGCATTGAGTTGCTATATTCTGCGGTCCT
>NC_090755.1:49536645-49551645 GCF_036898095.1 Palaemon carinicauda | reverse complement strand
GTCTGATCATTTTCATTCTTTTCCATATCATTAAAGCCTCTAGTTGTTTTTATATAAATATTTCTATATTCTACTTAATTCACAGCCTAGCAAAAAACATATACATTCGAAATCATTTAGGAAAGAGGCTTCTTTAAGTGTGACTCTGAAATGTTAAAATGAGGTAAAAACCTGGAACCTGCTCCAGGCTATCGATTGACTTAAGCACCAGACAACGGAGCAAAAAGAAACAAAAGAAAGAATTAGAAAAGTGGCAACGAGCTCTGATCTGCCAAAAAAAGCTGCGAGAATCTTGCAGGACAGGCAGGGCTTGGTTTTACCCCGAGATTCCCATGTTTACGCAAGGAATTGATTAACAGTTGAAAATATAATACTTCATAAACACGGAGTCAATACATATATTATTTCTAATGATCAAACTAAGATTCTAGTAGGAATTGTTAGTGTCTCGAATGATTAAATTGTATTTCTCATATCTAAACAAATATTAAACGTTTTATTCGCCATTAAACGTATAGATTCCTTTAAATCCAGCCACAAAAATAGAGAATGTCGAGTGAAAGAGAATTAAAGACTTTCCAGAACCAGTAAAGGAAGCAACAGAACTCCTATTCATCATGAAAACGGTAAGATTATTATGAGATATTATATCACCTTAAACGTTCAAAGGTTCCTGAGACGATGATTGTTCGAATGATGATTCCACAGTTCTTCAAAGAGAAACACTGGACAAATTGTTAAGAAACAGTTGCATCTTACATAATTGATTTCATGTGTTATTCTCACTAAATGTTTTTTAGAACTATAATTGTAATTATTGTTGCATATATTATTTTCAAAGTCATTTGTATACATAGAAACAAATGCATAAGCACACATTAATGTATCTATATATATACTGCATATATACACAGTATATATATATATATATATATATATATATATATATATATATATATATATATATATATATATATATATATATATATATATATATATATATATATATATATATATATACATATATATAGTCATTACACGATATTATTCTCATGACAAGGATTTATTATGTCCATGGAAATACATGCATGCATACATATCAATATGTACATTTGTAGGCATAAACAAACACATCCTTGTTGTTTTAGCAAATCTGCAATAAAATAAAATTTTACAAAAGGATAATTAAATACATTCCCCTTTCTATCTTCCAATACAGATCAGTGTTGCCCTCTTGGTGTTGGTGGCATTTTTTGCCCTCATGGAACTGACTGGAGCCCTTCCAGCACCTGAACCCAGCCGACGGTTCTTCTTTGGAGGTAGTCCCTATGGATTCGGCGGCTATGGCTACAGACCACATGGCTTTGGCTTTGGCTACGGCGGCTACGGAGGCGGATTTGGAGGCTTTGGTGGCAGCTACGGTGGATTTGGATTTTACGGCTGATATTCTTCCTTGAAGATATTGAAAATCACTCCTTCATGAAAAACTTTCCTTCACATCATTCGCAGGAACAGAGATCTCATATTTTTAGAAAATAAAAACTATAAAATTCTATATCATAATAAACATTAATATTTTCAAATGTCTTTTAATACAACAGTATTTTCCACCAATCTCCTATAAAATTATGATCAATTACAAATTTCTTAAGTGTTGAGTTCAAACCGTGCACATCAGCCCAGCATTGCTTCATTGAAAGCGTATCATCACAGTTTCTAGTCCTTGTATTTAGCTTAATGATGAATCAAGAAGTTATCCTTAATATTTTCTCTCATCCGGCAGCAATTAATGAGAAAAGTATTCTGTTGAATTGCGTTCTTTTTATCTCCAAAAGTAATTTGTAGGTAGTAGGTTGGCCAGGGCACCAGCCACCCGTTGAGATACTACCGCTAGAGAGTTATGGGGTCTTTTGACTGGCCAGACAGTACTACATTGGATCCTCCTCTCTGGTTACGGTTCATTTTCCCTTTGCCTACATACACACTGAATAGTCTGGCATATTCTTTACATATTCTCCTCTATCCTCATACACCTGACAACACAGATTACCAAACAATTCTTCATCACCCAAGGGGTTACTGCACTGTAATTGTTCAGTGCCACTTTCCTCTTGGTAAGGGTAGAAGAGACTCTTTAGCTATGGTAAGCAGCTCTTCTAGGAGAAGGACACTCCAAAATCAAACCACTGTTCTCTAGTCTTGGGTAGTGCCATAGCCTCTGTACCATGGCCTTTCACTGTCTTGGGTTAGAGTTCTCTTGCTTGAGGGTACACTCGAGCACACTTTCCTATCTTATTTCTCTTCCTCTTGTTTTGTTAAAGTTTTTATAGTTTATATAGGAGATATTTATTGTTGTTACTCTTCTTAGAATATTTTATTTTCCTTTTTTCCTTTCCGCACTGAGCTATTTTCCCTGTTAGAGCCCCTGGGCTTATAGCATACTGCTTTTCCAACTAGGGTTGTAGCTTAGTAAGTAATAATAATAATAATAATAATAATAATAAAACAATAATTGCTAGGTTCGCCAAAAGTGTCCCTTGCTTTGATACTAACAGTGACTAACCAGAAAGAATTCAAGATTCAAGTTGAAGAGACTTCGTTAATTATTTCACGACTCATATTCTTTCTGGCTGATCCATCCCCAAAAACTAAGTCTGTTACAGAAGCCTCTGGTTTCTAAGGATGATCGAATTAAGAAGTCTATCAATGTATGGAAAGGTCAGGACCTTAGTTTTGAGTGATATATCTTCTATTCCAGATACTCAAAACAAGGAGGAACCTTTTGGAACTTTATGCCGCAAATGTCTGAATAATAAATCGAAATATTTGAATATTATCGTCGATGGTTTAATGGATCACTCCAGAATAGTAATAGGATTGTGTTGTTATTTGGCTTCTGAACTATTCATTTTAGAAGTCACCTTTTAGGCAAGTGTCTCTTAGTAGATTTATTTCTAAATAAAGATTTATAAAAATAAAGTTACTGAAAACACTTATTAAGCAATTGCAGGGATATCATTAATTACTTAACAATGACGGCAAAAATCCTTCTGTCTTCTGCAGACATACAAAACCCATTGCTTTCTTCGATTAATCATTAATTACTAATTAATGAAGATCAAAATCACCGAATTAGGTGCACCATTTCAATCTCTTGTCCCTCCCGTTTTACTTGACACCAAACAAGACCACTATCCGTAAACATCGAGAATTGACTGTTTTATTATTGCTAATTAAAAAATTAGTCGATGCTGGTATCTTTTTAGTACACACATTCCAAGTTTTGGACAGATCTGCTGAGTATTAAGGGAGGCGAAAACTTCTGGAATTTATTGACCTCGAAAATGATTAATAACTTAATAAATTATTACCTAATTATCTGCAACAACTTTCTCCCCGTTGATCAATAAGTGCTCTCTTCTGCAGTCTACATACAGAATTTCACACCAATCCTATGTTTATTAACAGAGTTGTAAAAATTTCATTGTTTTTCACTCATTAATTCTGGAAATAACGCTCAAAGGATCGACGCATAGTAACTCATAGAATGTACCTACCAAGTCTCATAACGACCAATTCATGAATAACGGAGAAGTAAGCATAACATTATAGAACACACATCAAGAACTAACTTTGCAAGTCTTCAGCCTGTAAAAATTACATTATCTTGAAAATCAGTAAAACTATAAATAATATAGGCTGAACAGAATTAAGTCATAAATTATGATGATTCTAAAGCCATTGGTTTTCATAATAAAAATGTCAATCAATTTATTAATTAATACAGAAATGTAAATTGTTCATCAATATCTTAGAGAAAAGTATCATTTGCTCCTGAAAACGGAATTTCCCATTGTTGTTCTGTTGCAAAACTTTCTCCCCAGCTATGTGAAGATCAGTAGGCTTTAAAAATTCCCATTTATCCCCTTTTTTCTCTGGTAATTTTTGCCATTTGATTTGGGAATTTTTGGTAAGAAAATTTATACCTTTCCGTTTACATTATTTCTATTTTTGTTAAACTTCCCAGTATACAATAATATTTGAAGAAAAGATAATGAAGAGATCCAAAGGAGAGAAAGGAGAGGGAAATGATGAGATATAATGCAGGAGATAACGCGAAAATCATGTCAATGATGATACAATCATCAGATTTGTCAAATTTGTTCTCTAAATGATACTAATCAAGTCTGGTTGCTTGACGAATTGGTAGTCCAAGATGGCCTCCAGATTGTCCGTTTTTCAATTCGTAAGCTTTCCAACACAAAGTCCAAGCCATGCCATTGGTCCTCCGGCTGTTACTGATCACACACGCAGCTGCAGAGTGATGTGCAAGGGAGTGCTGAATGTGAGCACTTGACTCTTACTTTGCAGCCTTTTCTAAAGAAACATTTTATCCCTTCCTAGCAGCTCACTGCAAGTAGGAAATAAGATACTGCTGAAATAATCATTAAAAGAAGCCTAATCCATCGTAGCTTCTTGTTATCTCTGAAAGATGATTAAGTACTTTTGTAGAAAAATATTTTACAGTGAAGGTTATAACATATTGAAAAAAAAAAGTAGCATAGAACAACTTTACAATGGTTTGACATAAATAAGTAAGGGTCATGATCCTCTAAGAAAGTTTCATTCCAATTCCATCAACACTATTTTTTCATAAAAGCATCACAGAAGTATTTGATAAAATGCGAAGAAAGGAGACACAGAAGGTCATCTTTGCATACAAGAGTTGAATAAATCTTTACTTGGAGCAAAATCTAAGAAACTTTGGAGAGAGTTATCTCCTCTTTGATTATAGAAAAATTTATCTACTCTGAATTTAGCTTCCGAGAAACTACTTTTTTGGTATAAAAAAAAATCTTAGAGATTAATTACTGGTGCAAACTACTTAAGCGAAAAATTTGTTTTGTCTTTTTACTAGTCCAGTTTATTTATAAAAGATTAATAAAAGACTAAAGAGTCAGGGCTCACTTAATGAGGTTATATTTACGGATACATTCATGCATATCTTGACACTCCATTTCAGGAAAAAAAGGAGGATCAATGGCCATAGAAACTAAAGAAATTAATATAGCAAGGCGTTTCTGTAGGTCCTTTACTGGACAATTCACCCTATATATGACTTAAATTCGGGAGAGTAGCTTATGAAGGTCTGACGTTGAAATAATGATAGTAGGTAATAAAATAGTTAGTAAAATGTGGCGACTGGAGTCATAATATAGATTCCTTCACAAGAACACCGAGACTAAACGTTCTAGTTTCAGATGCTGTTCTCTTTCTTTGATATAAAATCAATTTTTGAATGTCGAGGGAGAGGTTTGTGTATTTTAGATAAGAGTTTACGAAGTCTTTTGAGTATTGTGGCCATAACACTCTTGCCTCTCTTTATCGTTACGCTTATATTATACTTTCAGTGCATTCAAGGTTCATATTTAATCTTTATTATTCTATTGATATCATATAATTTGCCTATGAAAACAAGTGTAGCTGGTATTCAATCTTTTTATGATTATTTCTTATGAATATTTCTTTTCAAACATTCTCTACCCTTAATCAAATGTATAACTGACTCTCTCTCTCTCTCTCTCTCTCTCTCTCTCTCTCTCTCTCTCTCTCTCTCTCTCTCTGCCATAGCACTCACCCTCTCGACTTTCTCTTGTCACAAACATAATGCTGACACCAGTCGGAGTCGTATTATCAGGAATCGTCAGTCATTCCATCTTGAATTCGCATTGACTGCTACCCTAAGATTTGGCAGAAGAATTTATTTCTTCTATCATATATAGATTTTTTTTGGTCCCCCAATTTATCCACTCTTTCTTCTTTAACTTCTTTTTTATTATTATCATTATTATTCCTTCCTTCTTTCATCTAAATCGGTCACTACACAACCTATCATCTATATTTCTAATAAGTTTTAGGGCAAAAGCATTTAACTGTCTTTACTTTAAACATTTGTATATCTGGTTTTTTTTCTCATACCCATCCAGAACATTTATATCTAAAATCGGTCATAAGAAAACTTTATCCACTACTTGATGCTTTGCAATATTAAATTGGAGCACAAACCTGGAACCACATCTGCGTGAGGCCATCAGTTGAATCACCCACCAGAGAAAAAAAAATAGAATCGAGGCCAATTCTTTTCTGCTAAAAACGACAGTAAGAATCTTGCAGGACAGCAGGGCCCGGTTTTACCCCGTGATTCCCATTCTTACGCAAGGGATTCCTCAACAGTAGAAAATACAATACCTTTTGATATATATATATTTTATTTTTAATAGTCAGTCTAGGATGAATGATCAATATTTAAAATAATTACATCGGATGATAAACATCTAGAAAAGAACCAAACGATCAATTTGCGCTTAAACAAATAAATTCATTCAAAATCCGGAAGCAAAAATAGAGGTCTTGGCAACTCAGCAAACTGGATCGAGCTTCGTATAAATAGAGAGTGTCGGGTGAAGGAGAAGTAAACACTTTCCAGAATCAGTAAAGGAAGCAAAGAAATCCTATTCGTCATGAAAACGGTAAGATTACAGTAAATCAAATTTATCATATAGTGTTAAAATTTCGAAATTTATATATATATATATATATATATATATATATATATATATATATATATATATATATATGTGTGTGTGTGTGTGTGTGTGTGTGTGTGTGTAATGATATATTTATATATAACGCATAAACACACACCCCATGGTTACTTTTTCCATGGTTGAGTCTTGGAATACAATAACTTTCTACAAAAAGAAAATGAAATTGATTTCTCTTTTAACCTTCCTTTACAGATTAATGTTGCCCTCTTGGTGTTGTTGGCATTTTTTGCCCTCATGGAACTGACTGGAGCCCTTCCAGCACCTGAACCCAGCCGACGGTTCTTCTTTGGAGGTAGTCCCTATGGATTCGGCGGCTATGGCTACAGACCACATGGTTTTGGCTTTGGCTACGGCGGATACGGAGGCGGATTCGGCGGATTTGGTGGCGGATATGGTGGATTTGGAGGATTTTACGGGTGATTTTTTCCCTGAAGATATTGAAAATTAAATCAACTATGGTCTTCAGGATATCATTCTGACAAATCTTTTGCAGCAGAGTCAAGGAATCATGTTGTTTTAGTAAATAAAAAGTCTATTATTTTTATATCATAATAAAACTTTATATTTTTCAAAATGATTTTAATGTACCCTTCTCTGCTTCCAATATCTTTTGAAATGGTGATGAATTCAAAATGTCTGAGGCGTTGTAGTTCAAGAAGTGAACATCTACCCATCACTTATTCATTGACAATGTATTAATAAGATATTTTATTAGAGTTTCCAGACCTTGTATTCATAGGTTTAAAGACCACTCATCAATGGCACAGGCAAGTGACAGTGACAATACCCTATCATGCAGGAAAATCGCCTAGATACTGACCATATATACATATGATCAGCGCCGAAGCCCCTCTCCTCCCAAGCTAGGACCATGGAGGGCCAGGCAATGTTTGCTGATGACTCAGTACATATATGTATGAGTTCCCCCAAACTCCCCATCCATAGCTTACAAGAATGGTGATGTTGCAGTGATCAAAGAAACTAACGAGTTTGGGGAAGACTCGAACCCCAGTCTGGCGTTCACCAGCCAGGGACGTTACCACATTGGCTACCACAACCCTAATTAGCTAAATGATAAATAAGGGAATCGTCCCTTTTATAGTGTCCCCTTGAGATATGTAGATAATTCCATTAAATTTCGTTTTTTTTACCTTCAATATTAAAACAGAAATTGCTATTGCCAACAGTTGTGCCCTTTGCTTGGATAATAATAGTGACTGTTACTCAAACTACGGAAAGTATTTTTTGTGCTTGTGCTTCTATTGCAGTTGCTTAACATAAGAAGGAACAATTTGCACCAAAAGTGTCTGAATAGAATTTCAAAAAATAATTAGAAATAATTGTGGAATATTCTGGTCTAGAAGATAGGTTGGTGTAATTGTTTACCTCCAAGATAATTAGAAATTCACCTTTAAGGAGCACGCTTCTTCTAACATTCCTACTTAAATAATTTTACTCTCAATGATGTTTAAAAAATGCAATGATCATTCTAAGCCGAATAGAGAGACAGCTAGATTTTAATCAACTTAGAGAGTAGAAAGGCTTTAAACATGGGTATTCAACAACTGTAATTTATCCATGTAATTTATCAGCTAATGAAAAAAAAATAACAAAATATGAAAATCCACTATGTATGACACTCACAGACTATGGGAAAAGTTTTGATTTTGTCAAAACTTCAACATTATTGAAGGCCCCTCAAAATCAAAGAGGGGATGAATCTCATGTTAGAACACATTGGAAATATCTGTCATTTAGTACAGCAATCCTAAAACTATAATAAAATACTGAGATAATTCCAATTAAGAAAGGAGTTAAGCAAGGAGAACCCAATTCTCATACATCATTCATAGTATGCCTAGATGAACTTTTCATATCAGAGGACATATTCTTGACACGTCACATAGCTATCTTCACCCAGAACAGTATTAACGCTTCGAGGGGTTACAGAGACAAGAATCTGAAACAAGAATGAAAAGAGAGCTGCTCATAAGGCATCTCTCCTATTCCGTTTCCAGTGTGTATCTGATGAAGGCGGTAGCGCCCTCTTTATTCCTTGTAGCGATATACGAGGTGTTACAGATACTGTATTATAGGGAGGGGTCAATAAGCTCTTTTACAATAAAAGGAAGGGTGGGTCCATCAGGACAACATGGCTACCTCACCCAAAAATAGATTTTTCGCGTCCGTTTCTTGGGCTCAGGCCAAGTCGTCCTGATGGAAGTTTACCAGAGCATTGCTGTATCTGTGGATTCTCAATCAGTGCCATACTGTCAAGAAAGTATTTTCCTGGTCCGTCTAGACCTAGAAACCTATGATGTTACTGCCATACATCCTTTCATCTAAGCATGAACTATGTTAGTGCTTCCTGCCCCCTACAGGGAAGAGTTGTACTAGACTCTGGAAAAAGTCTCGAGGAGTACATAACAATTATGGATGACAAAATGACAAGCTTGTATAGTGGTCTCGCCCTATACAATATAAAGCAAAGTTTGTATAAGAGTCACAAATGTCAGTATGAATTTGTGACACCTTCCCTAATGTGACTACTCTTATAAACTATTGAATAATGGTTGTATCCGCATAGGAACAAATTTTGCCTCTTTGCCACTATCACGTTAGGGTACCACGTCAACCCTTCCAAGGAAGGGTTAGAGTGAGTGAACTTTTGCTTGAATCAGGGAACAGTCTTAAAAGACATACCGTGATAAAAATATCCATATTTTAATCTTAATGCTCAGTACATTTCTAATAAAAAGAACTAGTTTATCAAAATTTGATAAACGTACATATCAGATCAACATTTATAAGATTTATAAAACGTGGATGATATGCGTCAAAGCATAAAGAAAAACAGTCAACAGAAAATATTGTTTCGTAATTACTAGGAAACAGATTTGCCACTTCAATTGAATTATTAATAAAAAACGCTTGGCACAAGTGCCTGTATTATGGTATAGTTCACCGACGACAATGGAACAGTTCGTAAGGACACTTTCGTGGCCTATCGCTCAGTGTGTAGTAACATACAGTGACTACACACGCACCGTCTTAATTAATCGTCCCAAATTAATTACACTGTTCCTCGCAGATTTAAAACAGAAGGTTAAAGAATTCTACCTGCTGCTACCTCAGAATTCTTAAGTTGCTCCACTATCTTCGCATAGTGTGTAAAGAACACCTTAGATGACTACCAGCCGGTGTACAAACAAGGATGTTCAAAGTCCATATAATTAAAGAAATTTTATGGGAGAGGCAACTTTCCTCGGATCATGACTAACGGGTGTACTGTCTGGATCCGATCTGCGAATAACACGGGTGAGTTTCGCCCTTAGTTATAGATAAATTTGAACCCAGGGTTTCTCTTCTGAACAGCTGTCCTCCCATAAAGTCTGAAGTTCTATGAAGATAGACCTTAGGCACTCCACTGGACATAGAGATGCATCTTCCTTCAGAGGCCAGATTCTCTAGGGACCCCACCTGTTGGTGGGTAGCTTGTCCTTGGTAAGAAACGTTGGGTCTGGAAATAGATTCAGTTCTCCCTCCAAGAACTGGACGTGGCCTTCCTCTCTAGAGAGAGCCACTATTTCACTAACTCTGGCCCCCAAAGCGAGTACAAGCAGAAATATGACTTAAAATTCAAGGCCTTCTAAGAGCATTCCTGATTGTTCATTATTTATACAAAATGAAGAATCTTATCTACTGACCATGCAAAGGGTCTTTGGAGGCGCTGAAGGGTTAAGCCTAGCATGGGCCTTTGTAGTTCATTAAAAACGTCGTTAGAAAGGTCGACCTGTAAGGCATATGGTATCAGTCTTGTCAAGGCAGACTTGAACAATAGAATTGTGTTGGCTGCTAAACCTTGCTCATGAAGGTGAATGAAGAATGATAAATAGGAATCTGTCGAGATTTCTTTTGGTTTTTTCGCCTTGACAAGGGATATCTGTTTCTTCCCTAAAGCCTCATAATGTCTTCTGGTTTCCTCCAAAAGTCTTAACTGACTTTTAACACCCAATCTTTTTCTCATCATAAAGGAGAGAAAATCATGAGATGTAGGTTCCGTGTTTTCTGTGATGAAGCGAAGACAGTCGACTTCTGTACTCGCTGAGACAGGGTTGGATCCGGTAGCGGTACGAATGTTAGTCGTAGTTCCAATGCCAGAGGGAACCACACGCTATTTGGTCACTTGTGGGCCACTATTGCTGCTTTATCTTTTAGCTTTCTCAGCTTATTGAGGACCTTCAAAAGGAGCTTGTGCGGAGGGAACAGATAAATACTGGACCATCTGTTCCAGTCCAGGGACATAGCGTCCATTGCCTCCACTAGCGGATCCTCGTATGGGGAAACGTAACGATCTATTTTCTTGTTGTCTTTCGTCGCAAAGAGGTCTATCTGCATCTCTGGGACTTGACTCGAGATGAAGGAGAACGATCCTGCGACAAGGGACCATTCTAACTCTATAGGTGTAAACCTGGATAGAGCGTCCGCTGTTACATTGCGGAACCCTTGAATGTGAACTGCTGACAGGTGCCATTTCTTCCTTTCTGCCAAACGGAATATGGCCAACATCACTTGGTTGATTTGAGGTGACCGCGACCCTTGTCGATTCAGGCATCTCACTACCACCTCGCTGTCTAGAACCAGTCTTATGTGGGTCGAGTGGCGAGGAGAAACTTTCTTTAGTGTCAGAAGTACTGCCATGGCTTCTAGAAAGTTGATGTGAAATAACTGGAAAAGATTGGACCAAGCTCCTTGGACTCTCATCTGATGAGAGTGACCTCCCCAGCCTTCCTTTCAAGCATCTGTGTGGATAGTTACTGACGGGGGAGGAGGTTGAAGAAGTATTGATTTCTTCAATTGCTTGGCATTGGACCACGGCTTGAGAAGCGTTCGCAGTTGAGTCGGTAGTGGTCTTATTAGATCTCTTCGCGCGTTTGATGTGTATTTTCTCGACACTCCTGTTGCATCCTTAAGCTGTGCTCTTAGCACTGGATCTGTAATCAAAGCAAACTGTAGAGAGCTCAGCACTCTCTCCTGTTCGCGTCTTGATATCCGGTTGGATTTTAATAGTCTCTTGACAGATCCTGCTATTTCTTTCCTCTTCTTACAAGGAATGGAAAGTCGATGTGACTCCAAATTCTAGTGGATTCCCAACCACTGAAATTTTTGAGCTGGAGAAACTCGAGACTTTTTGATGTTGATCTTGAATCCCAGATGTTCCAGGAACTGGATCACTATCTTAGAAGCTTGCATGCATTCTGTCCTGGATGCTGCCCACACCAGCCAGTCGTCCAAGTAGGCTACTACTTTGACCCCCGTTAGGCGTAATTGATGGACGGCTGCGTTCGCGAGCTTCATGAAAATCCTTGGGGCTATGTTTAGCCCGAAAGGCATGGCTCTGAAGGCGTAAAGTTTTCTATGTAACTTGAAGCCTAGGTAGGAGGAGAGGTGACGATTAATTGGAATGTGCCAATAAGCATCAGACAAGTCTATAGAGACAGTATGTGCCCTTCTTGGCAGTAGGGTCCTCATGTATTGAAGCATGAGCATTCTGAACTTGTAGTTCACTATGAACTTGTTGAGTGGCGACAAGTCTAGAATGAATATGAGTTTTTCTGAGTCCTTCTTTGGAGCACAGAACAGCCTTCCTTGGAATTTTATGGACTTAACTTTCCGGATTACTCTTTTGTATAAGAGTTCTCGGACATATTCTTCCAGAACGGGGGATGAGTGTTGGAAGAATTGAGGGAATTGAGGTGGAGGACTGCTCCAGCTCCAACCTAGTCCATTTTTCATCAGGCTGTGGGCCCAGGGATCGAAGGTCCAGCGATCCCTAAATAGCTGTAGTCTCCCTCCTACTGGAAGTATCTTACTTCTGCTATTGTGGACCTGAGGCCTTGCCTCATTGACCGCGTCCTCCCCTGTATCCCCTTCCTCTTGAAGGGCGTCTACAAGAACCTCTGGCTGTTCCTCTAGCTCTCGAACGAAAGGAAGAAGTCTGCCTTTCGAAGGCTGGGTTAAAAACTGGCGACTGTGTCGCCACTTGTTGAGGTACCAGCTGGTAGGTGGTTGGAGGTTATGCCCCTATCTGAGGCACCGCGGTCACAGGAAGTTGTTGTTGATGTTGCTGTCGGTAGGGTTTAGCCGGCCGAGAGGATGGCCTAGGCCTTTTTGTCTTCCTCTTGGGTTGGGGCCCCTCATCTGGAGAAGACTTTCTCTTAAGATCTAAGCCCCACTTTTTGAGAAGGTTCCTATTCTCTGTGGCAGTCTTGTCTACTACCTCTTTAACCACTTCATTGGGAAAGAGGTCTTTACCCCAAATATGAGAGGAGATCAGTTTCCTCGGTTCGTGCCTCACCGCAGCCGAGGCGAACACGAACTCTCTACAGGCTCTCCTAGCTTTAATAAAGCTATAGAGATCCTTCGTAACTGTGGCCAGATGGGTTTTGGCCACAATCATGAACATGTCCTGGTTCTTGGGGTCACTTGCCATCGTTTTTAGTGTCGTTTGCAACGACATCGATGCCGCAAGTCTTTCCTTTGTCTCTTGCTCTCTACGCAAGAGAACCTCCGACAGTTTTGGAAGTGCTTCACCGAACTGGCGTTCAGCAATATCAGCTTCCAGCTTCCCGACTGAGAAGGTAAGGTGTACATCCTTCCAGTCTTCTTGGTCCAAGGGCAAGGTCAGAGATAACGGCTTACACTCCTCCTAGGAGGGGCATTGTTTCCCTGCCTCCGCCACCTTTAAGGCTGCCTTATATACCTTTTCCAAGAAGGGAAAGGCTCTGGTAGGAGAGGCCACAAAGGAGGGAAGCTTCTTACTCAAGGCGGGCACCTTTGAGTTAGTGAAACCCCTCTCTTTCATCGAGATCGCTAGTAACGTCTGAGCTTTACTATGGTCAAAAATTATGACCTCCTTTAGCTCCGTCTCCTCCTTTGAGGCTGGCTCCTTCCTAAGACGGACATAGCAGTCCGGATAAGAATCTTTGTTGGGCCAAAATTCAACTTCTTCCAGGGGAATTGCTCCCAACTTTTCTGAGATCACGATCTTCCCGGCTGTCATTGGCATGTGTTCGGCATACCTCCAAGGATTGGTATTCGAGCACAAAGGAAGATCCTTCACATTGAGCCGCTTCTGGGGCCCACGTGATGCTGCAAGTCTACGTATCTCCAGTTTCATTGCAGCTTCCTTCTCACCATTCTTCCTTTGAATTTGTTGGATCATCTCAACAATGGAAAAAAGAGTCCTTCCCAGTTCATCTGGGATAGCAGACGATGTAGAAGGAACAGGTTCTGGGTCTAGAACCGATGTAACCGACACTTCGTCGATTTCTTCCTCTTCTACTTGAGAAGCCTGGAACAGCTCCTCCTCCTAACCTTCTCCTAGAAGGTCCTTCTCAGTAGAGTCCGACACCTCCGACATCCTATCGTCCAATTGGATGTCTTGAAGGGCGGCCGAGACTTCAGAATTTACCGGATTCTGGGCAGTTGGTATCTCCACCTGAGGCTGGGGGATGATTGCATCAGCCAATGCTTTAGGGAAAAGGTAGGCCCTCATCTTCTCATTTGGAAGGTAGGGGCCTGAGGTGTTTTTCTGAAAACCCCTCACCCAGGATCGTAACATTTCCCTGGCAGCATCCCTTGACTTAAGGTCGTCAAAAGCCTAGGTAATCAGGTTAGAACAAACTGTACAAACCTGAAGGTCCCAATACCGGAGATCACCTCTGGAGGCTGCATATGCTGCGTGCCTCCTGCAAAGTTGATGTCCACACAAGTTCTTAATGCGGACATTACAGAACACACTCCCGCACTTTAGATGGTCCTCCTGTAAAGAGAAGAAAAATCCATGAGTATCAAGTGAAGGCTTTCACTTATATTGAAACATTTAGCTTATATAGAAAAGCAATAAAAGCAAGAAGGAAAGACACATACTTGTATTTCCTGTCCAGTCAATTGCTGAAACCTCCCGAGATATTAAAACTAAGGTTAATTCTATTCTAGAATACCTTATGTAATTTCCTAAACGGAAATTTAGGGTGTAGTTCACACCTTGAGATAAAGTTTTAATATACGGGATAGAAAGAATACAGAAAGAACTTACTTTTTATATATTGTACAGTCCCAACAAAAGGTTGTACAAGATAACATTAAATATCATGAAGAACTTTAGTGTTATCACAAACTCTGTACGGCAGTTTCTACTACTTTGCAGTGTGTACACTACAAAGATAGCAACTACTGTACATCGCATGCTGTTGTGCCGGCCGGCATCTACCCCTGTATAGTTCAAAGATATACTATCTTTAACTAAAAGGCGGCAGCCCACTGATTCGCAACTGTGTGCCGGCCGGCAATCATTGCCAGCCGACAGCTGAAAAGACTAATACCTGGC
>NC_090755.1:49526645-49531645 GCF_036898095.1 Palaemon carinicauda | reverse complement strand
TAGCTTAGAAACAAATTACTTGTTCATCAGTACTCTACTATTGCTAGATGGATCACTTTTAAATGGGATGGACCGGTGGTTTCAAAGCAAATGAAGTTCATGAGCCAAGAATTACCTATTGTCAAGTTTGTCGAAAATGGTCCGTTGGTTCTTGAAAGAAAACAAAAATAAGATAAGATTACAGAAAGATGTTGGACCCGAAGCACATAAGATAGAGTTGATATTGAAAAACTATTGCACAATATTAGTGGTAATACATAAGGAAATATGATCTAAGTGGGAAACCTCAGGGGACAGTGGAATTTTTTTGCAAAGGGTTGCAAAAATAATCCGGTTCCTCTCCGGAGTTTTACCGTCTTGATTTTTTATGAGTATCTATGACCAGTTCTTGTGTGAGGGTTGATTGTCCTAGGAACGAGTTGACCTTTTTCTTAGGGCTTTGTTTCCTGTGATTTCCCACTTTTAGTTAGTCAGGATCACAATATTGATTCCGATGTTGCACAATGTTTTCCCCACAATATGCATCCAGGGTATAATATTATGCGCTGTACTTGTCTATATATATATATATATATATATATATATATATATATATATATATATATATATATATATATATATATATATATATATATATATATATCTATATATATATATATGTGTGTGTATATATATATGTATATATATATATATATATATATATATATATATATATATATATATATATATATATATTTATATATATATATATATATATATATATATATATATACACATACACCCATATATATATATATATATATATATATATATATATATATATATATATACATACACCCATATATATATATATATATATATATATATATATATATATATATATATATATATATATATATATACACACGTCAATATATAAACTCCATGACTCTCTCATTCCCGAAATCCATGTACGAAATCGGAAGTTCACATAGTATATCATTATCTCAATCAAAGGGTATAAGACACTACACTCCTCCCTCCTGAGTATATGTGCATTTGCGGCCTCTAGAATATATATGAAGGCCTTCTAATCCAGACCAGGTCATGTAATACAGTAGAAAGATACGTAGCTGAAAAATATTACACAAAAATAAAATGAAAATATGTCCCAATTCCACATAAGCATCAACATATAAATGAGAAATGTCCTGTAAATGTGCACAGCTACCTATTCTGAGCTATTCTACTCACACATGTAAAACACCTAAACAAAATTTATCAAAACGACAGAATATTGGCATCAAATCAACTGACACTCTCTTGGGTTATGCTGGTGGGGTAGGGGTAGGGATGGGTTCTTTCTCTTCCTCTTGGTTTTATCTTTCCAGGTTTCATCACATGAATTTTTTAGTTCTAGTATGTTATCCCTCTCAAACTTTTTTTGGTCAACCAAGTCCACTAAAGAGAGAGCACAGCGAACTGATTATTGAATTTGCCATTTTATCCAGTCAAGAATTTAGGCCCTTCTTGCGTGTCTGCCTTTCCCCAAAAAATTGGGCGCTTATCTACATCATCTTTTCCAAAGCAGTGGGTGGGGTCAACTTCGGCGTGTCTGGGAGCCAAATATTGCCACCCTAAGATCTGGCAAAAGAGTTTATTTTTATATTTTACACATTGTTTGTCCTTTCATACATCCACTCTCTCTTCTTTAACTCCGTTTTTTATCATTCCTTCCTTCTTTCAGCTTAATCGGTCACTACACTATCAATCAGAAAAATTTCTTGTAATTTCCACGTATTTTCTTTAGGGTGAAAGCATCTATCTAACTGTCTTTACTTAATTACCATTATTGTTTCATTCACATACCCATCCAAAACATGTACATTTAAAATCAGTCATGAGAGTTTATTCTTTATTCAGTAATTGGGTTTTGCAATATCAAATTGAAGTACAAACCTTGAACCCATTATGCCCGAGGCTCCAGGTTTCTGTGCATAGAATTGTAACTGATGCGGGAAGGATGGTGGAGGGACTTAGTATGGCAGACTTTACAAATGTTGTTTTAGGAATTACGGAATCTCTTCCTCGGGACAAACTTTTATTACTTGAGTCGTTACAACATTGAGAGAGAGAGAGAGAGAGAGAGAGAGAGAGAGAGAGAGAGAGAGAGAGAGAGAGAGAGAGAGAGAGAGAGAGATGCCTTATAAGGGGAATAGTCTAATGGATATAAAACCAAGCATACTGTTATTGATACCCGAAGTTCTTGGGAAAATTGTTGCTTATTTGTATAAGTTTAACGTTCTTAATAGTATCTATACAAATCTAATGAAAACTGGCCGAGTAATTCCAGTCTTTAGGTCTGGTGATGTATTAAAAATCTGCAATGACAGACTTATAACAAATCTCCTGAATAATAATAAGATTTTTGAGTTGCTCACCTATAAACGCATGATAGAATTTATTGATCAATTTGATATTCTCTCAGATCTTCAGTATGAGTTTCGGAAGGCGAAGAATACTACACTGGCTATTTTTTTACTGACTGGCGACTTACTAGAGACCTATCATGAGAAGTCTTATACAATTGCCTTATTTCTCGATCTGAGTAAGGCTTTTGGCAGCATAAATAGGAAGCTGCTTTGTGAAAAATTATCACTTCATGGATTTAGAGGAATTACAAATTCATTTTTATCATCGCATTTGTCTGATAGAAAGCAGTATGTGAACATTGGCCATTATAAATCTAGCATTAGACTTATCGAATTTGGAGTTCCTCTGGACCATTATTATTCAACATTTTCATAAATGATATAGAAGTTGGAAGCGCTAAAAAGATTTTAATTGCGGATGATGCTGTCTTTTACATCATCGACAGTATGTTTGATTTATGTATTGAGAGGGTAGAAGCGTTCATCGTCCATCTTTCGAAGTGGCTTCAAAATAATAAATTGGTAGCAAATGTAAATAAAACAAAATTAATGATGGTTACGCCAAGACCTATTAACAATATCCCTGATATATATTTTAATGAAAGGAAGGTAGAGTGGGTGTCAAATATAAAACATTCAGGATTAACTATTGATAATAAGCTAACTTTTGCTCTTCAAGCAAGTGAAATAAATAGGAAAAATAAGTAAAGTGCATGGTGTTTTTAACGCCCTATCATCTCTAGTGCCCCAGAGACCGTTATTAACAATTTACCATTCCCTAGTCTACACTATCATAACCCAGAATATCTTAATCGGGGGTGGGGGGGGGGGATTTCTGAAGTCAACTTGAACAGTATTAAGGTGATGATGAATAACATCCTTCGTGCATTCTGAAAGTTCAGCGCGATTAAAATAATATTCCTTCATTGCCTATAAATGATATGTATAAGACGTTAGCATTGCTTAAATTTAATGACCGTATACAGTAAGTACCATGTATTAAAATTTCCATACCTAGTTCTGTATAAGAATGCCGAATTATTTGAAAAACATTAAACGGGTTTGGTGCCTACACACTCATACAGAAAAAGAGGTAAAAGAATAAATCCTCCGGCATCTTCGTTTGGATGTGGAAAAGAGGTTTGTAATTGTTCAGAGTTGTAAGCTCTTAAACGATCTACCCAATGATCTCTTGAAACCCCAGACGGACTATTCTCTCAAAGTTAGGTATAAGCGTTTGGCTATGTCTACCAATTAGAATTTGTTCAGTGATAAAATTAGCTTTGTATGTTTTCAGTCTCATTTTCATATTTCTTATTTAGTTATATGCATAGACTCAAGATTCAAGTATAGCTTCAATTTTGTGATTAGTAATTTAAATCCTTAAGTAGTAAACTGTTATTATATGATTCTGTGTTTTAGCCTTGTATATTCCTCTGTTTTAATGTTTATATTTATAGTTGATATATCAACAAGTAAATAACTTAATATATTTATTATAAAGTCTATTTTGAAATAAAAAATATATTCCCATCAAATTTTATTTTCATAATGTCGAAATTATACTTTTAGTTATATATGCCATAACGGAAAAACCCCTATTGGTTTTTTACTGTATGAATGTACGTAATAATAAAATAATATGTAGAGTGCAAAGTATTATTACTATTATCATTATTATTATTATTATTATTTCTATTATTATTATTATTATTATTATTATTATTACTATTATTAAAGATTAATTTGGGACAACCAATCCTTATGCGAGAAAGCTGATAACAAATTTCCATAAACGAAAACATAACAGGAAAACCTCATTAAATCAGACCAATCACCTAATTATGAAAAGGAAACCATATGATACAAATGTGAAACTTAAGAGTCATATTTCTAAACACTTAAGAAGAGGAATGGTGTATTAAAACTTATATTCATTAGAAAAATATATTTTATTAGTCATGTAAAAATATTCTTACTGTGATATCAAAATAACATTAAAATCTCTGATAAATCTTAGATTAATCCGACAGATTTTTTCTTTCCACGAAGGACATCGATGTTGTATCCTTTTGTATCGTTATGAAACCTTATTTTCAACCGTAAAATCCTCCAAATCCACCGTAGCCGCCACCAAAGCCTCCAAATCCACCGCCGTATCCACCGTAGCCAAAGCCAAAGCCATGTGGTCTGTAGCCATAGCCGCCGAATCCATAGGGACTACCTCCAAAGAAGAACCGTCGGCTGGGTTCAGGTGCTGGAAGGGCTCCAGTCAATTCCATAAGGGCAAAAAATGCCACCAACACCAAGAGGGCAACACTGATCTGCAAAGGGATATAAGGAGTCAGTTTAAAAAACTTTCAAATAAGACCAAACTTAATTTTGTTGCATCAAAGAATAAAAATAAATGGAAATAATTGAAAATAGATATTCATCCAAATAATTTTGTGATCTATGAGCATAACGTTTAAAGAAAGAAGAAAAAGAAGAAGAAGAAAAAGAAACGTTCCTAGTAGGCAGGACATGTTAATGGATGAATGGTTGTTTGTACTGATATCAATGCAAACGTCCAGACAAATCAATGAGATA
>NC_090755.1:49496645-49521645 GCF_036898095.1 Palaemon carinicauda | reverse complement strand
TAAATTATTTATGGATATGCCATTTGTGTTAACTTTTAAATTTTCTCAGTAAAAATTCTTAAGAAATTCTTCTAAGTCGGCCGTGAACAATTTCAGAGAGATGGAGTCTCCATATCTAACTCATTCATCAATCAGAATGTTCTTTCTATCTCTCTGTAGTTTTAGGATTGCCGTCGTTCCCTTCTAGATATCTTCAAGTGTTCTAAGATAACATTCCTCTATTCCTCGTCTTTGAAGAGCTTTCATTACGCTGAATTTTTGACAAAATCAAAACCTTTCTCATAGTCTTTAGATGTCATACATAGCGGTTGGTCGTACTCTTTTGATTTTTCCATTCGCTGGATAATTACATTGATATGGTCAGTTATAAAATGCCAAATCCAAAAGACTTTCTGCTTTCTTGGTTTATTGAAGTCTATCTGTGTTTTCATTCGGCCTAATATGATCACAGTAATTATATTATATAGAGCAGAGAATAAGATTACTTAGATATGAATTTGGGAAGAAGCATATGTCTGAAAGGTAAATTTTGATTTATATTGGAGCTAAACACTCCCACAAACTTATCTTCTCGACCAGGGTATTCCACTAAACAGTGGGTAATCATTTTGGTATTTCTTTTTTATATTTAGATACTTTTGGTAAAAATGGTTCCTCCTTATCTTGAGGAACTGCAATACAAGCACACACGAAAACTTCCTGTATGTTGATTAGCAGTCACTGTTAATATCCAAGCAAAGGCATTAAGTGTTGGCCCTAGGAATTTATATTTTAATTTTTGGAAATGAGAAGAACCAAATTGAATGGAATTGTTAACACAATGTTTTTCACAATAAGGCAACACTATCAAAAGGATTATTCCCTTATTTATCATAAAGCTAAATACAAGGACTGGAAACTGATAAAATCTCTAATAATACATTGTCAAAGAATAACTGATGGGTAGATGTTCACTTCTTGCGCAAAATTGCCTCAAAGATTTGAAATTCATCACTATTTTAAAAGATATTGGAAGGAGAAACGGGCACATTAAAACCAGTTTGAAAAATATAAAGTTTTATTATAATATGGAAATAATAGACTTTCTATTTACATAAACAAAAGGATTCCTTGACTGTTTCTGCAAAAGGTTTTTCAGAATGATATCTTGAAGGCCATAGTTGATTTAATTTTCAAAATCTTCAGGGAAAAAATCAACCATAAAATCCTCCAAATCCACCAAATCCGCCACCAAAGCCTCCAAATCCGCCTCCGTATCCGCCATAGCCAAAGCCAAAGCCATGTGGTCTGTAGCCATAGCCGCCGAAGCCATAGGGACTACCTCCAAAGAAGAACCGTCGGCTGGGTTCAGGTGCTGGGAGGGCTCCAGTCAGTTCCATGAGGGCAAAAAATGCCACCAACACCAAGAGGGCAACACTGATCTGCAAATGAGAGTCAAAAGAGAAATCAATTTGATTTACTTTATGTAGAAACTTATATATATATATATATATATATATATATATATATATATATATATATATATATATATATATATATATATATATATATATATATATATATAGAGAGAGAGAGAGAGAGAGAGAGAGAGAGAGAGAGAGAGAGAGAGAGAGAGAGAGAGAGAGAGAGAGTGAGTGAGAGACTTTATGAAGTTTTAATGCTAGATAATATCCCACAATAATCTAATAATCTTACCGGTCTCATGATCAATAGGATTTTTGTTGCTTCCTTCACTGATTCTGGAAAGCGTTTACTTTTCCTTAACCCGACGTTCTCCATTTATACAAATTTCAATCCAGTATGTTGAGTTGCCAAGACCTCTATTTTTGCCACTGGATACTAAAGGAATTTATGCTTTTAATGGCGAAGAAAACGTTTGATTATTGTTATGGTCTGTGTTACTAAATGTAATTATTTAAGATATTGATAATTCATCGTAGATTAACTATTAGAAATAAAACATATATCAATTTCGTGTTCATAAAGTATTACTGTTTTTATCGTTGAGAAATTCCTTGTGTAAGAAAGGGAATCTCGGGGTAAAACCGGGCCTTAACTGTCCTGCAAGATTCTCGCGGCAGTTTTTAGCATTCCAGAGTTTGGCTCACTCCTATTTCTTTCTTTCTCTTTTCCCTCTGCGTAGGTGTCTGGTGCGTGCATCAAATGGAGCCTCGCGCAGAACGGGTTCTAGGGTTTTACGGCAATTTAATATTGCGAAAGTACACTTAAAGAAGCTTCTTTCTTGACTGATTTTGATGTAAACGTTTGGCTCGGGGCTGCGAATTGAAAAAAAAAAGGAAGGAATGTTTATATAAAGATAGTTAAAGTAATTGAATCTATGGAAAAGAATGAAAACTATTATACATTCAGTTTAGGGATGAAAGAAGAAGGGAATAAGAAATAAAACTAAGAAGATGAAAGAGAGGAAGTACGAAGCAAAATTAAATTCATTAGAAAATATCAAAGTTTTCGAGAATTGACGGAATTTTGGGGGGGAAGAAGACTAAAAGGGGAGAGAAAAGTAAAGGAGAAAATATACTGGTAGCGTCCTTGCCTGGTGATTGCCAGACTGTGGTTCGAGTCCCGCTCAAACTCGTTAGCTCCTATAGTCACTGCAACCTTACTAGTCTGTCTGCTGAGGCATCAGCAGCCATTGTCTGGCCCTCCTTGGTCCAAGCTTGCGTGGAGAGTTGGTGGCTTGGGCGCTGATCATATGTAATATGGTTAGTCTCCAGGGCATTATCCTGCTTTATAGGGCAATGTCATTGTCCCTTTGCCTCTGCCATTCATGAGTGGCCTTTAAACCTTTAAAAACAAAGAAAAGACTTATGAATCCTTAGAAAATAGCACAGCATCATACTATTCTACATCGATGCTTAGGGAAGAAGACTGTTGAGAAACAGGATGGTGAAGTAAAAGATTTTTTTTTTCTTTTTTTTTTGTGGATCTTGAAGTCATTTGAAGTGAAAAATTAGGATAATTACTTTATCCCTTTATTAAAAGGGCCTCTAGTTTTCTTAGCACAGCGCTAATTATAATCCGAATGAAACGGAAAGGTTCCCCATAAATTGATAAGGGGAAAGTTTGGTCTCTTGTCATGAAGAAATGGGAAACAGGATATTATGAGGATATTAAGTATAAAACAAAGTGTCGCATCCGTGGAAAGATTGAGATCAAATATTTGATCAGATATGCAAAATTAATGTCAGAAAGATTACAAATGGGTGATTTACTGTACTGTAAATGGGACTTTATCCTTTTATAAGGGATAGAGTATAATGTGTAGAATTAAAAAAAAAAAAAAAAAATCCTTTGGAAATTCTATGGATAGCTGACTGGTATAAGGATGAAGTTGTGAAGGTATGTTCTCTGGAGGGAATAAAGAGAGAGAAAGTGAATCCTGATAATTGAATTGGGTGGAAAATAAATTTACTTTAAAATAATGGACAAGACAATCTTATGCAGAAGTACTAGACACACATCTTTCTAACGAAGGATTATTATTGATTCATTACCAATAGAAAAAGCAATAGTCTATCATTTATATTTAATGCCAAGAAACTATGATTTTAGATTATGTTGCCGAGAAACAAGAATCCCAAACTCTAACTTGAATAGACCTCCACCTGCTATACCCAAACTTGCATATATATCAGAATAAAATGGTTTTTTATTAGAAATAAGATGAATCTAATAGAAAAGTTTTGTACCTTTATTGTAATGCAACAAATTTAGAATACAGCAAAACGAGGAGGTTTCCAAGTAAGTTTTTCCTGCCCGTGACAGTAGTTTTGAAACAAATTACTTGTTTGTCAATGCTCAACTATTGCTAGATGGATCACTTTTAGATGGATGGATCGGTGGTTTGAAAGCAAATGAAGTTCATGAGCCAAGAATTACCTATTGTCAAGTTTGTCGAAAATGGTCCGTTGGTTCTTGGGAGAAAACGAAAATAAGATAAGATTACAGAAAGATGTTGGATCTCAAGAACATATGATAAAGGTGATATTGAAAAACAATTGCACAAGATTAGTAGCAATACAAATGGAAATATGATCTAAGTGTGAAACCTCAAAGGCAAATGCAATGTCTTTGCAAAGAGTAGCCGGAATAATCCGGTTCCTCTCCGGAATTTTACCTCCTTGACTTTTTATGAGAGTCTATAACTAGTTCTTGTGTTAGGGATGATTACCTTAATAGAACGAGTTGACGTTTTTTCTGAGGGTTTTGTTTCCTGTGATTTCCCTCTTTTTGTTAGTCAGGATCATAATTTTGATTCCGAGATTGCACAATGTTTTCCACACAATACGCATCAAGGGTTTAGTATTATGTACTGTATTTGTCTATCTATCTATCTATATATATATATATATATATATATATATATATATATATATATATATATATATATATATATATATATATATATACATATATATATATATATATATATATATATATATATATATATATATATATATATATATATATATATATATAATATATGTATATATATATATATATATATATATATATATATATATGTGTGTGTGTATATATACATATATATATATATATATATATATATATATATATATATATATATATATATGTACATATATATATATATATATATATATACATATATATATATATATATATATATATATATATATATATATATATATATATATATATATATATATATATACGTCAATATATAAGTTCCATGAATAAGGACATAAATAACACATTAGAGTTTTTCTTCTTTTGATTATATAAACTGAGTTATTAAACTTGAGCAGCGATGAGAACCTGGGACGGGTTCCTATTATTCACCCGACGACCCCGTCGGACTGGCCGTTGTATGAAGCAAGGAAAGCGTTTCACCTCTCCTAATGTGCTGAGATGATTGAATTGGGGGAATCTCTTCTGTGGGAAGATTCACGTATACTCTCACGTTAGTCTCACATTTGACTCCTGAAACTCATGATGCCTTTCGAAAGGTTAATGTTCTCCATGTACAAAACTGGAAGTTCACATAGTATATCTTTGTATCAGTCAAAGGGTATAGGACACTACTCCTCCCACCAGGCTCCTCCATCCTGAGGATATATGCACTTGCCCCCTCTAGACTATGATAGATGAAGGCCTTCTAGTCCAGGTCAGGTCATTTAATACTGCAGAAAGATACGTAGCTGAAAAATATTACACAAAAATAAAAAGAAAATATGTCTCAATTCACATAAGCATCAACATATAAATGAGAAATATCCTCTGTAAATGTGTACACCTACTTATTCTAAGCTATTGTACTTACAATGTAGAACACCTTAAAAAAATTAGTCACAACGATAGAATATCGGTATTAAATCAACAGACGCCCTCTAGGTGGGGCATACGGGGTCGTGCAGGTGGGGTAGGGGTAAGAATGGGTTCTATTTCTTCCTCTTGGTTTTATCTGTCCAGGTTTCATCAGATGATTTTTGAATTCTTGTCTGTTATCACTAATAAATATTTTTGAGCAGCCAAGTCTAGCATTAAAATAGCGCAACGAATTAATCATTGAATTTACCATTTAATCTGGAAATATATTTAGGCCGTTGTTGCGTGTGTGCCTGACCCTAAAATTTGGCCCTTTTTGGCCGTCTGGTGGGCCATCTATCTTCATCAATTTTTCAAAGCAGTGGGTGGGGGTCAACTTTGGGCGTGTCAAGTACGTTATTGCTACCCTAAGATTTGGAAAAAGAGCTTCTTCTATATTCTATACATTTTCTGTCCTTCCATACATCCACTCTTTCTTCCTTAACTCTGTTTTTTATTATTCATTCCTTCTTTCATCTTAATCGGATATTCCACTACCAATCAGATAAATTTCAAGTAATTTCCACGTATATTTTTATGGCAAAAGCATCTATCTAACTGACTTTTCTTGAACATTTTTTTTTTTTGATTCACAGACCCATCCCACACATATACATTTAGGATTGGTCATGAGAAAAATTTTTTCTTTATTCACTACTTGGGGTTTTGCAATATTAAATTGGAGTGCAAACCTGGAAGTACTTCTACTAAACCGGCCGCGAAAATATTACTGGATAAACGATCCGGTTTTATCCCATGATTCCCAATCTTACGCAAAGAATTTCTCAACAACAGAAAATATGATGTTTTACGCACACGAAGTTGGTATATATTTTAATTCTAATAGTCAATATAGGATGCATGATGAATATCTTAAATAATTACATTGGATAACACATATCTAAACAAGAACCAAACGGCTAATTTGCAATTAAACAAATTCCTTTGAAATGCACATGAAAAATAGAGGTCTTGGCAACTCAGCACACTTAAACGTGCTTTGTATAAATTGAGATTGTCTGGTGAAGGAGAAGTAAACACTTAACAGAAGAATCAATAAAGGAAGCAACAGAATTCTTATTCATCATGAGAACGGTAAAATTATAAAGAAATATATTCTTTCATTACAACTCCACTATATATATATATATATATATATATATATATATATATATATATATATATATATATATATATATATATATATATATATATATATATATATATATATATATATATATATATATATATATATATATATATATATATATGTACTGCATAAACAAATACCGCATGGATATTTTTTTCATAGCTAAATAAAAGAAAAAGTAAACATAAAAGAAATTTCCTCTTCTATCTTCCAATATAGATCAGTGTTGCCCTCTTGGTGTTGGTGGCATTCTTTGCCCTCATGGAATTGACTGGAGCCCTTCCAGCACCTGAACCCAGCAGACGACATTTCTTCGGAGGTAGTCCCTATGGCTTCGGCGGCTATGGCTACAGACCACATGGCTTTGGCTTTGGCTACAGCGGATACGGGGTTGGATTCGGAGGCTTTGGCGGCGGCTACGGCGGATTTGGAGGATTCTACGGGTGATATTTTTTGCTTGAAAATTAAGTCAACTATGGCATTCAAGATATCATGTCTGACGATTATTTTGTAGACATTCATGAACTTTTCATTTTCATAGATAGAAATTATACTATTTTTTATCATAATAAAACTTTATATTCTTCAAACTGGTTTTAATGTGCCCTTCTCTACTTCCAATATCTTTTAAAATAGTGAATTTCAAATTTTTGAGGCGGTGTAGTTCAAGAAGTGAACATCTACCCATCAGTTATTCATTGAAAATATATTATTAGAGATTTTATCAGTTTCTAGTCCTTGTAATTAGCTTAATGGTAAATAAGCGAATAATCCTTTTTGTAGAGCTCCCTTGTGATGATGATGATTAATATACAGTCCCATTCAATTTCGTTCTTTTTATCAACAGGATTGAAATAGACATTGCTAGGCCCAACAGTTGTGTCTTTTCTTTGTACTGGGAATTTTTTTTTATCATTGCTTCTCTAGTAGTTGCTTAGCATAAGGAGGAAACATTTGTACCAAAAGTGTTTCAATGCGGAAAAGAAATAATTGAAAGTGTTTAGTGGAATAATCTGGTCAAGAAGATTATTGTATAATAGTTTACCTCCATGACAATATGAAAGCCACCTTTCAGAAGTACTCTTCCTCCCAAATTCCTATTTAAATAAGTTTTCTCTCAATAATATAAAAAATATTTATAAGGATCATAGTGAGCCGAAAGGAAAGACAACTAAACTTTAATCAACCAAGAGAGCAGGTAGGTTTTAGAAGATGGTATTCAGCAGCTGTCCATATCCATGCAATATATCAGCTAATGGAAATATTAACATTGTGAAAAACCACTATATGGAATTTATAGACTACAAGAAAGCTTTTGATTCTGTCAAAACTTCAGTAATAAGGAAAGCCCTTCAAAAGCATATAGTGGAAGAATTTTATGTTAAAACACTTAAAAATATCTATACGGATAGTACAGAAATCCTAAAACTACAATAGGATAGTGAGAAAATTCCGATTGAGAAAGTAGTTAGACAGCGAAACCCCATCTCTCCTAAATTATTTACAGCCTACATGAAGGAAATTTGTATAAACTTAGATTGGGAAAATGTAGGAATTAACTTTAATGGGTAATACCTTAATAACTGAAGAATTGCAGATAACATAGTTCTATTTAGTGAAACATGGGAGGAATTGTAAAAGATGATAGAATACTTGAATATGAAAAGCAGAAATGTAGAACTGAAAATTAATATGAGTAAAACTGAAATAGTGTTTAATGAAACACTGAGACAACATATAAGGGATATGGAAGAACCTCTAGAGATTGTTAATGAATATACATATTTAGGTCATGTAGTAGGTGTCTCTCCTGGACATGAGACTAAAATTAAGAATAACAAGCCTGAGATCAAGAGCTTTTAGCAAACAAAATAAGATCATGAAAGGCAAAATACAACTTTCTCTAAAAAGAGAAGTATCTAAACAAGAGATCTTACTGGTATTAACTTATCCATCAAAAATTTGTAACTTAACTAAAACCGTAGAGCATAACCTAGTTAGACCTCAAAGAACTATGTAAAGAATAATGATTGAAAGAATACTAAAAGACAGAAAAAGAGAACATAGAGACGAGAGAGAACTGAAGTAGAGGATATCCCAACAAATAAGAACAGAAATAGACGTGGGTAAGACATATAATGATAAGATAGATAATAAAAGGACAAAAAAGAATAACAAAAGGGGTCAAAAGATATTGCAAACGAAGTAGGGGAAGGAAGAGAAGACGATTGATAGATGAGCTTATAGCATCTTGCTTTTCCAACTAAACTAGAGTTGTAGCTTATGCAGTAGTAGGAATAATAATGCACAGAGAAAGAACGGCCATAAACAGACATATTTTGGAAGAATATCTCAGGGCTTTTCTCCTGCAAAGGATTGTTAACGGCTGATGATGATGATAATGATGATGATGATATATATGTATATATATATATATATATATATATATATATATATATATATATATATATATATATATATATATATATATATATATATATATACATATGTATGTATGTATGTATATATATATATATATATATGTGTGTGTGTGTGTGTGTGTGTGTTTGAATGTGTGTGTGCGTGTGTGTATGTGTGTAAGTGCATGCGAGTGTGTGTATATGTGTAAACATTTGCATGACCAGTCCTCTGAAGTAGTATCACTGTACCTATTCACGACTTAATTTTATATCTTCTGTTAAATTTTCCCTCCTATTCCTTGCATATATATGCAAAGTATATATATATATATATATATATATATATATATATATATATATATATATATATATATATATATATATATATATATATATATATATATATATATATATATATATATTTATATATATATATATATATATATATATATATATATATATATATATATTTATATACATATATGTAACACAAATGTACGAAAACCAAAAACACATAGATATTCTTCAATATTATCAATTGGTTTATACTTACTTTGTATATATGTATGTGTGTATATATATATATATATATATATATATATATATATATATATATATATATATATATATATATATATATATATATATATATATATATATATATATATATATATATATATATATATATATATATATGCATAACCTTTATGCGTATTTAAGGAAAACCCTGTACATCTGTTGGTAACATTGACAAGCAGCATTTTTTTTTTCTCTTTTCTTCGTGGGGGTTAAGGAAGGAAATAGAGGTTGAATAGGGCAGAAGGTGTAAAGGAAAGATCTCCTCTAGAGTCACTGTGATGAGAAGGACAAAATTTATATAAAAGCAAACGTTGCAAAAACATGAATTTATATGACCACAATATGGATAAAAACCTTTTGATAAATCTATCGTCGAGTAAAAGAAGACCAGAACCTTTCTATTTCAAATAGAGACAACCTTATTTGATTTGATTAAGATACAAGTTTGTATATTTTCAGGGTGTAAAGTTGTGTCTCTGAGTTAAAGCTTGGGGATATAAGCGAGCCTAGAGGTATATGACACTTTCTTTAACATAGCAGCATTTTGTTTCAGTGTTCAACCTGCAAATTTGACTTTTATCGTTTTACTGAATTATTAATAACACCTAATTCAAAGCAAGAATTTAATGTGTAGTTGTGCATTTTGATCCTTTGCCCCCTTATATGAGTTATTCACGACCCATGTAGCATAATTCTTTTCCTCACTCTGTCTCCTTAGAACGTACCCTTTCAAATTCATCCTTTTAAAAATACTTCATCGGAGATCACAAAATAATTGCTAACCCAGTCAGCCATCATGAGAATTTCCATAGGAATTCTCCATATATTCCATCCCTCCAGTAAATAGTATAAGTCCTATTTACATATCACTGCAACCAGCAGTTTTCATCCATTTAAAATCTTTCAATTATCTAATAAAACATTTTATTTTCATCTTACCAAGTAAGCTTTTTTTTTTTTTTCAAAATTAAAATAGTTTCCATTTTTCATGACAAGAGACCAGACTTTCCTCTCATCTATTTATGAGAAACTGTTCCGTGTCATTCGGTTCATAATTTACGATAAACTGAGAAACCCAATGGCACTCCTGTTAAATTGATGCAATAATTAACCCAAAGTTACATTTGAAAATGACTTTAAGATTCACAAAAAAAGTCTTTAACTTCATCATTGCTCAATCAAGTCTGTTTATCTTCAGTCTTCTTCCGATGTAGAATAGTGAGTTGCTGCACTTTCCTCTGACTCTCTATGTCTCTTCTTTGCATTTGCTTTTGAGATACATTTTCTCTTCGTCTTTTTTCTCTCAATTTTATATTCAACAAAAAAAAAAAACTTTCAATCCCTAGAGACCTTTGATAACTTTCCATACATTTAATTCTGCTTCGTATCTCCTGTTTCATATTTTACTTAGTTTTTTTTTTTTTATTCCCGGCCTCTTTCATGAAAATTTCTTTTTTTTACACTTCAGATGAATTTCTAGCAATTTTCATTCTTTTTCATAGGACTAAAGCCTCTATTTGTGTTTATGTAAACATTTCTACCTTATGCGTAATTCAAACCCAAACAAAAAACAAAACAAATACATTCAAAATTAATAAAAAAAAAAAAAAAAAAGACGCTTTTTAAGTGTGGTTCTCCAATGTTAAAATGGCGTTAAACCCTGGAACATCCCCGAGGAGGCCGGATGACTCACGCACCAGACAGGTACGCTGCGTAGGGAAAAAAAAAAAAAAAAAAAAAAAAAAAAAAAAAAAAAAAAGGAGCGAGGCAATGTATGGAATGCCAAAAGCGACAGCAAGAATCTTGCAGGACAGGCAGGGCCCGGTATTACCCTGTGATTCCCATTCTTACGCAAGGAATCCTGCTGCAAATATAGAGGTTTTGGCAACTCTACGGATTGGATCGTGCTTTGTATAAATAGAGAATGTCGGGTGAAGCAGAAGTAAACCTTTTCCAGAATCAGTAAAGGAAACAACAGAAATCCTATTCATCATGAGAACGGTAAGATTATTATAAGATGTTATATCACCTTGAAACTTTTAAAGGTTAATCTAACGTTGATGATATTCGAATATTAATTTTCCGGTTTTTCAAAGAGGAATACAAATACAAATTAAACAGAATCAATTATATCCTGGATCATTATTTTCAAATACTATTGTCATTGAATGTGTTAAGAACCAAAGGTATATTCACTGCAGGATATACCCTTTTCATGACAATGAGTTATTTATATACTCGGAAACATTCATGTATACACATTAATATATATATATATATATATATATATATATATATATATATATATATATATATATATATATATATATATATATATATGTGTGTGTGTGTGTGTGTGTGTGTTGGGTGTATTTATTGACATATGTATATATATATATATATATATATATATATATATATATATATATATATATATATATATATATATATATATATATATTCATGTATCTATTCATATATGCATGTGTGTACGTGTGTGCGTGTGTTAAATATTTACTTATCTACATATAACGCATATCAATTTTAACATATATTCTTACAAAATGAAAATTAAATTGGTTTCCTTTTCTGTATTCCTATGCAGATCAGTGTTGCCCTCTTGGTGTTGGTGGCATTTTTTGCCCTCATGGAAGTGACTGGAGCCCTTCCAGCACCTGAACCCAGCAGATGGTTCTTCTTTGGAGGTAGTCCTTATGGATTCGGCGGCTATGGCTACAGACCACATGGCTTTGGGTTTGGCTACGGCGGATACGGAGGAGGATTCGGAGGCTTTGGTGGCAGCTACGGCGGATTTGGATTTTACGGCTGATATTTTCCCCTGAAGATACTGAAATTCATTCCTTCATGAAAAACTTTCTTTTACAACTTTCGCTGAAACGGCCTCTTATTAAAATAAAAAATAAAAAGTTATATGTTAATAAAACTTAATTCGTATTAAATGACTTTAAATGCATCATTCTTTTCCGATAATTTCCTTCAAAATACTGAATGATTTCAAATTACTTAAGTATTGAGTCCAAGAAGTGAACATCTACCGATCATTTCTTCAGGGATAATGATTCATCATAGTTTTCAGTCATTGTATTTAGCTTAATGAATAATCAAGGAGTTACCCTTGTTATTTTCTCCCTTCTGGCAGCAATTTACAATTAATGTACTTTAATGAATTTAGTATTTTATCTCCTAAAGTAACATAATAATTGCTAGGTCTGCCAATAGTGTTCTTTGCTTTGATATTAACAGTGACTCTCCAGAAATACGTCGATTCAAGTTAAAGGGACATCGGTTATTGATACACGACTAAATTAATTCTGTCTGATCCATCCTAAAGAAACTGAGTCTGTTACAGAAGCTCCTGGTTTTCTATGGATGATTGCATTAAGAAATTTATCAATGTAAATGAGAAGGTCAGGACCTTAGTTTTGAGTGATTGTACTAAAATTGACATACATGTGAAATAGGAATCCTTGTTCTAGAGAAGCGTACTATAAGTGGGTCATCTAGCAAGAGATATGCAGTTTTTAGGCTATCAATGAACACCAAGTCTTCTTTGCCACGAATGTTCATTAGGTAAGCCTTTGTCATGCGCTAGATCCCTAGGAAAAGGCCCGTGTAAGGGGGCGTTAGTTGTGGCTTGCTAGTATCGTTACACCAAGAAAACGTGCCTTCCTGAGTGAGGATCTGTCGGTATATGTTGCTTCGCTTAGGGGCTTGTAACTCTGGCGGCAAGGAATACATTTTCCTACAACGTGATGTTGGCACTGGAGATTATCGGAGGAGGTTGTAGACAGAAAAAAAAAAAAAAAACCGGCAGGGATGACCAACGGGTTGCCATACACAATTTCAGCTGCTGAGACCTCCAGGGCATCTTTAGGAGTGGTCTTTAGTCCCAGGAGCAGCCAGGGAAGCTGAGTAAACAAGTTGGAGTCAAAAGCTGACTAAAGGATGTGCTGAAAACGTCCAACCATTCCGTTGGCATCACAGTTGTAGGCGGTTGTCTGATGTAGGGTGACGCCCTGGAGATTTGCTAATGATGTTCTTAATTGAAAGGTGAAAGTGGTAATCCTGACAGAAGTAATATGCTCAGGAATACCGAATCTTGCTATCCACCCTGAGAGTAAGGCCGATTTATATGAAGCTGATGTTACAATTTCCAATGGAATGGCCTCAGGCCAACTAGTGGAATGGTCAATGACGGTAAACAGGTAACAGTGTCCTTGTGATGTGGGTAGGGGACCTACTATGTGAACGTGAATCTGGGCATAAAAAAAACACTGACGTTGAGGAAAGTACAGGGGCAGACCCAATCCTTGGTATCCTTAGTAATACCGTGCTAAATGAACATCACCATCAGTAGCTGTGCAGTAGAAAGGTGAGAGGGATTCGAAAGGCTATGAATGAAATTAAACACCTGTCAGCACATGGGTGGTCTACCAGTTTTGACGTCACAGAAGAGAGTGACATTCAAGACGTTGAGGCTGCTGTCTTCCCAATAGAATAGAGGGATACGCAGGATATCCTACATGCTTGGTACTCTAGATCTTTTCATTGGGCTTCTTCCATGGCATTGTAATACAAGAAGTATTGTATAAAATGTGAAGAGAGGAGACACAGAGAGTCATCCGTTCATGCAAGAGTTGGATAACTCTTTATGTGGAGCAAACATAAGAATCATCTATTCTTTTCTTTAAAGGGATTTCATTACTGCCGAAGATTTGACAGAATCAAAAGGTTTCTCGTAGTCTTCAAATGCCATACATAGCGGCTGGTCATAATCTTTTGAGTCTTCCATTCGATAGTAATTACATGGATATGGTCAGTTGTAGAATTCCCGGTACTAAAGCCTCCATGCTCTCTTGTTTTATTAAAATCTATCTGTGTTTTCATTCGGCCTAATATGATCATTGTAAATATATTATATTTTGCTGAGTGATAAATCCTTTAGATATGAACTTGGGAAGAAGCATATGGCTGAAATGTATATTCCGAATTATATTGGAGCTAAACAGTTGCATAAACTTATCTTCTAGACATGAGGATTTTACTAAACAGAGGGTAATGATTTCATGATTTCGTTTTTATATTAAGTTACTTTTAGGTAAAAATGGTTCCTCCTCATCTCGAGCAACTGCAATAGAAGTACACAGAATAGAAGTACGAAGGTCTTCCACTGTCTTGGATTAGAGTTCTCTGGTTTGAGGAAATTTCAGACACAATATTCTATCTTATTTCTCTTCCTTTTGTTATGTCAAAGTTTTTATAGTTTATATGGGAAATATTTATCTATTATTGTTATTGTTTTAAAAAATATTTTATTTATCCTTCTTTGATTTCCTCACTTTCCCTGTTGGAGCCCCTGGCCTTAAAGCATTCTACTTTTCCAACTAGGGTTGTCGCTTAGCAATTGATAATAATAATAATAATAATAATAATAATAATAATAATAATAATAATAATAATAATAATAATAATAATAATAATAGCACTCACTGTTATTATTTAAGGAGAGGGAACAACTGTTGGCCATAGCCATTTTTTTTCTTATTAATCTTGGAGGTAAAAATAACGAAATTGAATGGAATTGTTTAAACATTAATTATCACTATAAAGGGACACAATAAAAGGGATTATTCCCTTATTTATCATTAAGCTAAATACAAGGACTGGAGACTCTGATAAAATCTCTAATACATTGTCACCAAACAACTGATGTGTAGATGTTCACTACTTGAACTACAATTTCTTAGAGATTTTAAATTCATCTCTATTTTAAAAGATATTGGAGGGAGAGAAGGGCACATTAAAACAATTTTGAAAAACTCAAAAGTTTTATTATATGAAAATAATATACTTTCTATTTACAAAAACAAAATGAGTTCTTGAATGTTTCTGCAAATGATTTATGAAAAATGACATCATTTAGGCCATAGTTAATTCAATTTTCCATATTTTCAAGAAATTACCCGTAAAATCCTCCAAATCCGCCATAGCCACCTCCAAACCCCCCAAATCCGCCTCCGTATCCACCGCAGCCAAAGCCTAAACCATGTGGTCTGTAGCCATAGCCACCGAAGCCATAGGGTCCCAACAAAGAGGATTTGTAGGCAAAATTCATCAACGAATAGCCAATTCCTAGAAAAATAAAATATAAACAGTTTGGTGTAATCTCTAGTCAAAAAAATCAGTTATTATGAGAACATTTATCATACGTATTTTGGTTGCAACATTCGTCGTCCTCGAGGTATGTGAAGGTCAGGTCATCTCTTCTGGGTATCTGCTGCTTGGGAACTTCCACCCATCATTATTTGGAAATATTTCACAAGTTTTCTTTTCTATATATCTATATGCTGTATATGTATTTGCATTATTTCAACATAAATCTATACATTACCTAGTAATTATACATGAAAATAACTAAATTGAAAATAGTGAAGCGAAAACTTACAAATGTTTAGAAAAGAATAAAGACGCCTTTGACAACTCAGAGACAAGTGATCCCACAAATGGTATGGAAGTGATGAAATCTAATTATGAACTTTTGTTTGTATTTTCCAGTTAATTTTCTGAATTCTTTTTCTTTGTTTTATTTTGAACAAGTTCAGAATCCCGCAGTCATTTGTATGACCAGAAATTAACTTGATGCGCAGCCTACACACACACACACACACACACACACATACGTATATATGTTTGTATACATACGCCATCCTGAGCGGGGATGCCTTAACTTACTGAAAGGATTTGGGTGTTCGCCATGATCAGCAAAGTTGTATTAGGTTAGTTTGAAGTAAGCGATCAAACGAAAATCTCCCACCATCACCAATCCGCCTGGTGATGAAAACTTGTCGAACCCCAGATGTGCAATGACTGACATGACTGACGCCAATGTCCTAAAGTGGACTAAAGCAGCTTATTATGTACACATAGCTTACACACACACACACTATATATATATGTGTATATATATATATATATATATATGTGTGTGTGTATATATATATATATATATGTATATACATATATATATATATATATATATACAGTATATATATATATATATACATACATATATAAATATACATACATATATATATACACACACCACACATATATATATATATATAAATACACACACACACACACACACACATATATATATATATATATATAAATATATATATATTGTTACTAGCCAAGCTATAACTGTAGTTGGAAAAGCAAGATGCTATAATCCCAATGGCTCCAACAGGGAAAAATAGCCCAGTGAGGAAAGGAAATAAGGAAATAAATGAATATGAGAATGAATTAACAATATATCATTCTAAAAACAGTAACAGCGTCAAAACAGATATGTCCTATATAAACTATATACAAAATCAAAACAGATATGTCATATATAAACTATAAAAAGACTCATGTCAGCCTGGTCAACATAAATGCATTTGCTCCAACTTTGAACTTTTGAAGTACTACTGATTCAATTACCCGACTAGGAAGATCATTCCACAACTTGGTAACAGCTGGAATAAAACTTCTAGAATGATGTGTAGTATTGAGTCTCATGATGGAGAAGGCCTGACTTTTAGAATTAACTGCCTGCCAAGTATTACGAACAGGATAAAAATGTCCAGGGAGATCTGAATGTAAAGGATGGTCAGAGTTATGAAAAATCTTATGCAACATGCATAATGAACTAATTGAACGACGGTGCCAAAGATTAATATCTAGATCAGGAAAAAGAAATTTAATAGACCGTAAGTTTCTGTCCAACAAATTAAGATGGGAATCAGCAGCTGAACACCAGACAGGAGAACAATACTCAAAACAAGGTAGAATGAAAGATTTAAAACACTTCTTCAGAATAGATTGGTCGCCGAAAATCTTGTAAGACTTTCTCAATAAGCCATTTCTTGTGCAATTGAAGAAGACACAGACCAAATGTGTTTCTCAAAAGTAAATTTGCTGTCGAAAATCACACCTAAATTTTAAAAGTCATACAAATTTGAAGAAACATTATCAATACTGAGATCCGGATGTGGAGGAGCCACCGTCCTTGACCTACTTACAATCATACTTTGAGTTTTGTTAGGATTCAACTTCATACCCCATAATTTGCACCATGCACCAATTTTAGCTAAATCTCTATTAAGGGATTCACCAACCACAGATCTATATATATATATATATATATGTGTGTGTGTGTGTGTGTGTGTGTACGTGTGCGTGTGTGTATTTACTAGTTAGGATACTGAAATCATTGAAAGAAGTCTATTCTATTATAGTCACTGGTTAACTCTGGGATATTATGTACTTTTGCAGAAATGAATTTTTAGTGAACATGTTATGATATAATAAAGAAAAGCCGAATTATTGATCCACTGCATAGAACCACTTTGCAAAAGTTTGGCATGAATGAGGAATGGTCATGTTCTTCTCCTTAGAGAGGTTCATTGCAATTCCTTTAAGATCATTTTCTCATGAAAGCATCTCAGAAGTATTTGATAAAATGTGAAAAAAGGACACACAGAAAGACATCCCTTCATGCAAGAGTTAAATAACTCTTTATGTTGTAACGGGCCGAGAGAAGGTTGTGAACTTAAAGGCAGTGTGAAAGCAACTGAGTTAGTTTATTGTAGAACACTCTCCTTTATAACAAAATCTCACAGTAACAAGAATTTTCATGTTGCGAAATCGACAATGTTGCAGAGGAAAAAAGCAGACATGATTTTTCAGGTTCTTTTTAGTGCGAGGGGAGAGCAAAGATACAAGCACAAAATTAACTATTTACGATCTTGTGACACACTGTTGGTACATGGCTCACCTCCCCTAAAAATGACATACTGTACATGTTAAATAGGGCACCCTGAACTAGAGAGGGGAACTATAGGCGGGTCATCTGGCAGAAGATAAGCAGGTTTTAGACGATCAATGAAGACCTAGTCTTCTTTGCCACGAATGTTTAGTAGGAATGCTTTTGGACTGTGGCAGATCACAGGGAAAGGGCCCGTGTAAGAGGGCGTTAGCGGTGGCTTGCCAGTGTCGTTGCGCAGGAAGACGTGCGTTGCTGAGTGCAAGTCTGTTGGTATGAGATGCTTCGCTGGGGGCTTGTAAGTCTGGCGGCATGGAATAAATTTTCCCACGACGTGACGTATGCGCTGGAGATCGTTGGAGGATGTTGTAGAAGGTAAAAATTCGGCAGGGACGACCAACGGGTCGCCAAACACCATTTCAGCTGCCGAGATGTCGAGGGCGTCTTTAGGAATGGTCTTTAGTCACAGGAGGACCCAGGGAAGTGAAGTAAACCAGTTGGAATCCTTGCAGAGGGACATCAAAACTGCTTTGAGGGTGAAATGAAAACGTTCAACCATTCCATTGGCCGCGGGGTTGTAGGCCGTTGTCTGATGTAGGGTGATGCCCAGGAGATTCACTAATGATGTCCACAATTGAGAGGGGAAAGTGGTTCCCCTGTCGGAAGTGATATGCTCAGGGATACCAAATCTTGCAATCCATCCAGAGAGTAAGGCAGATGTACATGAGGCAGACGTTGCAGTTTCCATGGGAATGGCTTCAGGCCAACGAGTGGAGCGGTCGATGACGGTAAACAGGTAACGATGTCCTTGTGATGTGGGTAGGGGGCCTACAACGTCGACGTGAATGTGTGCAAAACAACACTGATGTTGAGGAAAGGTGCCCACTCCTGAATCCGGGTGTCGATGTACTTTGGAAGTTTGGCAAGAAGTGCAGGCGCGGACCCAATCCTTAGCATCCTTAGAAATGCCGTGCCAAATGAACTTTGCCTTCAGCAGCTGTGCAGTAGAACGGCACGAGGGATGTGAAAGGCTGCGAATGAAATCAAAAACCCTCCGGCACATGGGAGCAGGAATCCAAGGTCGCAGTCTAGCAGTACTGACGTCACAGAGGAGGGTGGTGTTGGGGTCTTCGAGGGGAAAGTCTTCCCAACGGAGGGACGTGCAGGATGTCCTACATGCTTGATACTCTGGATCCTGTCATTAGGCCTCAGCCAGGGCGTTGTAATCCAATCCCAGTTGAACGGCAGCCAACGTGTTTCTTGACAGGGCATCGGCAACGGGATTCATTTTCCCAACGACGTATTGAAGGGGGCAATTGTATTCAGCCACGGCGGAGAGATGTCGGCGTTGCTGGGCGGACCAGGCATCAGACTGTTGAGTAACGGCGTGCACCAGAGGCATGTAGTTTGTGCGAATGACGAAGGGCGTACCTTCTAAGAAATGGCGAAAGTGACGGACAGCCAAGTGCACCGCCAGCAATTCTCGATCAAAGGTAGAATAACCCGATTCTGTCTTGGACAGTTTTCTGCTGAAGAAGGCCAATGGGCGGGGTGAGCCATTGACCACCTGCTCGAGTACAGCACCAATAGCGACGTCGCTGGCATCGGTGGAGAGAAGGAGAGAGGCATGTGGGATAGGAAAAGTGAGAGCCGCAGCAGTTGATAAGGTCTTCTTTGCATTGCAGAAGGCTGCTTCTTGAAGGGGACCCCACTTCAGATCCTTTGGCTTGCCCTTGAGGGAGGCGTAGAGGGGAGCAAGAGTGGCGGCAATGGCTGGCAGAAAACAGTGATAATAGTTGATCATGCCCAAGAATTCCTGCAGAGCTTTGACGGTCGAGGGCACGGGAAAGTTCTGAACGGCTGCTACCTTCTCAGGGAGGGAGTGGACTCCTTCAGGAGCGATGCGGTGCCCTAAGAACGACACTTCGTTGGCGCCAAAGGTACACTTGTCGTACTGGACTACAAGGCCGTTTTGTTGCAGGTGGTCGAGCATGATACACAGGTGACGAAGGTGTTCCTCTTTTGAGGAGGAGAACACAAGTATGTCGTCCACATAACATACACAGAAAGGGAGGTCCCCTAAGATGCCATCCATGAGACGTTGAAACGTGGCCCCAGCATTACGAAGGCCAAAACAGGAGTAATTGAAGGTGTATGTACCCAACGGAGTGGTAATGGCAGTCTTGGGGATGTCTTCTGGGTTCGTAGGCACCTGATAATACCCCTTCAGGAGATCGAGCGTAGAGAAAACCATTGCTTTGTGCAGGTAGGAGGTCACGTCGGCAATGTTTGGGAGGGGCTAGTGATTTGGTTCTGTTTGCATGTTCAGGCACCTGTAATCCCCGCACGGACGGAGGGAGCCGTCTTTCTTCAGAATGATGTGTAAGGGTGACAACCATGGGCTGGAGGCCTTTTGGCAAAGGCCCATTTCCTCCATTTCGGCGAACGTCTGTTTGGCGGCTGCCAATCATTCCGGTGCCAGACGTTTGAATTTTGCTAAGACTGGGGGTCCCGTAGTCTTGTTATGGTAATAAATACCGTGCTTGGAAGGAATCGTGGGCGTTTGGCGAAGTTCTGGATGGAAAACTTCCGGGTACGACGTGAGGAGGTAGGCGTAGGCATCCGTGGGTGCACTAATGTGGAGAGCGAGGTTAGAGGCGGCGGGTTGAAGAGGTGTGGACAAGTACGAGTCTACGTTGACCAATCGTCGGTGGGCGACATTGACCGGAAGGTGGAAATGAGAAAGGAAATCCACACCGAGGATTGGCAATGTGATGTCAGCAACGAGAAACTTCCAATTGAATTTACCGTTTCAGAACGATAATGTGAGGTTCTCGTAACCGAAGGTGGGTATCGCAGATCCGTTGGCAGCTACCAAGCGGAGGTCGGCAGATGTAGACAGACTACGTCGTGTCTTGAAGAGTTTCCTTGGCAAAAGAGAACGACAAGCACCCGTGTCTACCAAAAATCGCATGCCCGTTCCTGCATCATGTAAAAAGAAAAGATTAGAAACACGTTTTTTGGCCACTGACAATCATTGGCACATTTCTTTGTGGTTGCCCCGAATCTGAAATGGTAGTAGCAAAACTGCGGCGGATGGGAGGTAGTAAGTGGCTGTAGAAGTCGTTTGTTGGGGCGCGAGCGATTAGTGGGTGGTGGGCGGCTTTGTCGCTGCTTCGGCACGTCACGGTGTAGTCGTCTATGTCCTATGGCATTCATGTCAGCTTCGGTTGATGTTGAATAGGCATCCTGTTCGTCAGGGGTGGAGGCGTTGATGGAGGTCTTGAAGTGGCTGTCCATAAGGGCGTCGGCTTTGGTCATCAAGTCCTTTATGGGTAAACTACCGACATCAGGTATGGCAGCTCGTATAGGTCCGGGTAAACGGCGTATCCAAAGGGCACGAATTAGGTTCACCTCACGAGGAGAGCCGTCTGCGGCAGGTTGAAGGCGAGCGATACTGGTCATTTCCATGAGAGCAAGCGAAGCCCTTTGGTCCCCCAACGGTTGTTGCGAGAACTGAAAAAGCTTTGCTACACGGGCGGCTGGCGACGCCAAGTACTGCTGCAGGAGGTATGTTTTGAGGGCGTCATACGCTATTGGGGTGTCTCCTTGTTCACAAAGCCAGTCGGATATTTCTGGGAAGGGGTCCTCGGGTATCGCCGCGAGAACATAATCTGCTTTGTGGTTGAGCAAGTCACGCCCTTGATGCAAAACTGGACTTCTGCGCACTGAAACTAAGCAAACGCCTCTCCGCTGGCGAACGGTGAAAGTTTGAATGGGGCAGCCGCAGCGCCAACCTCTGTAGAGTCCGTCACAGTACCAACGATGAAGGGGTGAGGGGGGTGGTGGTGGAAGGCGGAGGGAGCGAGTCGACTTCCAGGGTCACCAATGTAATAGGCCGAGAGAAGGTTGTGAACTCAAAGGCAGTGTGAAAGCAACTGAGTTAGATATTTGTAGAACACTCTCCTTTATATACAAAATCTCAAAGCAACAAGAATTTTCATGTTGAGAAATCGACAATGTTGCAGAGGAAAAAAGCAGACATGATTTTTCAGGTTCTTTTTAGTGCGAGGGGAGAGCGAAGATACAAGCACAAAATGAACTATGTACGATCGTGTGACACACGGTTGGTACAATGTGTAGCAAAGCCCGAGGAATTTTGGATATAGTTATCTCCTCTTTAAAATATATAGAAGTTTGCCTGCTCCAAATTTATTTTCCGAGAGACTCCATTTAGTATAGAATATCCTAAAGATGAATTACTGGTGTAAACTAGTTTAGTAGGGAACAATTTACTTTTGTTTCTTTCCTGGCCAAGTTTATTATAGGCAAGATTGTTCAGACAGTAACGAGCCTTGGTTCAGTTAATTAGGTTCCTATATGAATATATTCATGCGTAACTTGCCATTTGCTTTCAGGAAAGGAGGAGGATCATTGGCCATAGAAACTATAGAAATTAGTTGAAGAATAGAAAAGAGTTTTATTGCCTTTTATGGCCTATTTACCCAACAAAGGATTTGTATTGACGGCAATAAAATTAAGATTCAATACGAATTAAAAATATATTGCTATTATTATTATTATTATTATTATTATTATTATTATTATTATTATTTTTAATATTATTATTATTAGTATCATTATTAATATTATTGTTATTATAATCATTGGTAGAGTGTCTGGGATTGAAAGGGGAAGAGCGAGAGAGGGTGTGGCGTTATTGCTGAGTGAATGGATGACAGGTAAAGTAGTGGAATGGAAGGAGATATCATCTAGGTTAATGTGGGTAAGGGTTAGGTTGGGTAGGGAATGTTGGGCGTTTGTCAGTGCGTATGGGCCAGGTAGTGAGAAAAGTGAAGAAGAGCGGAATGAGTTCTGGAATGATTTAACTAGGTGTGTAGAAGGACGGGGTAGAAGGAATTATGTCGTTGTTATGGGTGACTTAAATGCTAGAGTGGGCGCTGGAGAGGTGGAAGGTGTCATTGGTAAGTATGGCGTACCAGGTGAAAATGAGAGTGGTGAGAGACTGGTAGACATGTGTGTTGAACAAGAGATGGTAATAAGTGCTAGCTTCTTTAAAAAGAAAGATAAAAATAAGTATACATGGGTAAGAGTGGCAAATGGAAGAGTAGCAGAAAGGGCATTAATGGATTATGTGTTGGTAACTAAAAGAATGTTTGGAAGATTGAAAGACGTGCACGTGTTTAGGGGTATGGCTAACGGTATGTCTGATAATTTTTTGGTGGAAGGAAAATTAGTTGTAGCAAAAGAGTGGGGGAATAGAGTAGGTGGATGTAAAAGGGAGGTTGTGAGGATTGAAGAATTAATAAAACCGGGGGTAAAAAGTAAATATCAGGAAAGGTTGAAAATGGCATATGATGAGGTGAGAGTAAGAGAAACTGGTATTTTAGAGGAGGAGTGGAAGTTAGTAAAAGAAAATTTTATTGGGATTGCAAGTGATGTATGTGGCAAAAAGGTTGTTGGAGGCAGCATGAGGAAGGGCAGTGAATGGTGGAATGAAGGAGTGAAGGTGAAAGTGGAAGAGAAAAAGAGGGCTTTTGAAGAATGGCTGCACAGTAATAGTATAGAGAAGTATGAAAAATATAGAGAGAAAAAGGTGGAAGTAAAGCGCAAGGTACGTGAGGCAAAGAGGGCAGCTGACCTGAGGTGGGGTCAGGGATTGGGTCAGTCATATGAAGAGAATAAGAAGAAGTTTTGGAAAGAAGTGAAGAGAGTAAGGAAGACTGGCGCAAGAATTGAAGAGACAGTGAAAGATGGAAATAGAAGGTTGTTAAAAGGAGAGGAGGCAAGGAAAAGGTGGGCGGAATATTTTGAAAGTTTGCTGAATGTTGAGGATAATAGGGAGGCAGATATAATTGCTGTTCCAGGTGTTGAGGTGCCAGTGATGGGAGATGAGAATGAGAGAGAGATAACAATAGATGAAGTGAGGAGAGCACTAGATGAAACGAGAGTAGGAAAAGCATCTGGTATGGACGGTGTGAAAGCTGAGATGTTGAAGGAAGGGGGTGTGACTGTACTTGAATGGTTGGTGAGATTGTTTAATATGTGTTTTGTGTTGTCAATGGTACCAGTAGATTGGGTTTGTGCATGTATTGTACCACTATATAAGGGTAAGGGAGATGTGCATAAGTGTTGTAATTCAAGAGGTATTAGTTTGTTGAGTGTAGTTGGAAAAGTGTATGGTAGAGTATTGATTAATAGGATTAAGGATAAAACAGAGAATGCAATTTTGGAAGTACAGGGTGGTTTTAGAAGAGGTAGGGGTTGTATGAATCAGATTTTTACAGTTAGGCAGATATGCGAGAAATATTTAGCAAAAGGTAAGGAGGTGTATGTTGCGTTTATGGATCTGGAGAAAGCATATGATAGAGTTGATAGGGAAGCAATGTGGAATGTGATGAGGTTATATGGAGTTAGTGGAAGGTTGTTGCAAGCAGTGAAAAGTTTCTACAAAGGTAGTAAAGCATGTGTTAGAATAGGAAATGAAGTGAGTGATTGGTTTCCGGTGAGAGTGGGGCTGAGACAGGGATGTGTGATGTCGCCGTGGTTGTTTATCTTGTATGTTGATGGAGTGGTGAGAGAGGTGAATGCTCGAGTGCTTGGACGAGGATTAAAACTGGTAGGCGAGAATGACCA
>NC_090755.1:49479145-49491645 GCF_036898095.1 Palaemon carinicauda | reverse complement strand
AGATACCATGCATAGCGGTTGGTCGTACTCTTTTGATTTTTCCATTCGCTGGATAATTACATTGATATGGTCAGTTATAAAATGCCAAATCCAAAAGACTTTCTGCTTTCTTGGTTTTATTGAAGTCTATCTGTGTTTTCATTCGGCCTAATATGATCACAGTAAATATATTATATAGAGCTGAGAATAAGATTACTTAGATATGAATTTGGGAAGAAGAATATGTCTGAAAGGTAAATTTTGATTTATATTGGAGCTAAACATTCCCACAAACTTATTTTCTCGACCAGAGTAGTGGGTAATGATTTTAGTATTTCCTTTTTATACTTGGAAACTTTAGGTAAAAATGGTTACTCCTTATCTTGAGGAACTGCTGTAAAAACACACACGAAAACTTCCTCTATGTTGATTAGCAGTCACTGTTAATATCCAAGCAAAGGCATAACTGTTGGCCCTAGCAATTTCTATTTTGATTTTGGAGATAAGAAGAACCAAATTGAATGGAATTGTTAACACACTGATTGTCACAATAAGGAAACAGTATCAAAGGGAATATTCCCTTATTCATCATAAAGCTAAATACAAGGACTGGAAACTGATAAAATCTCTAACAATACATTGTCAAAGAATAACTGATGGGTAGATGTTCACTTATTGCACAATATTGCCTCAGATATTTGAAATTCATCACTATTTTAAAAGATATTGGAAGGAGAGAAGGGTACATTAAAACCAGTTTGAAAAATATAATGTTTTATTATCATATGAAAATAACATACTTTCTTTTTTACAAAAACAAAATGATTCCTTGACAGTTTCTGCAAAAGATTTTTCAGAATGATATCTTGAAGACCATAGTTGATTCAATTTTTAAAATCTTCAAGGAGAAAAATCACCCGTAAAATCCTCCAAATCCACCGTATCCGCCACCAAAGCCTCCGAAGCCGCCTCCGTATCCGCTGTAGCCAAAGCCAAAGCCATGTGGTCTGTAGCCATAGCCGCCGAATCCATAGGGACTACCTCCAAAGAAATGTCGTCTTCTGGGTTCAGGTGCTGGAAGGGCTCCAGTCAATTCCATGAGGGCAAAGAATGCCACCAACACCAAAAGGGCTACACTGATCTGCAAAGGAGAGTCAAAAGGGAAATCAATCTGATTTTCTTTATGTAGAAACTTATATATATATATATATATATATATATATATATATATATATATATATATATATATATATATATATATATATATATATATATATATATATATATATATATATATATATATGAGAGAGTGAGTGAAAGACTTTATGAAGTTTTAATGCTAGATAATATCTCATAATAATCTAATAATCTTACCGTTCTCATGATGAATAAGATTTCTGTTGCTTCCTTTACTGATTCTGGAAAGCGTTTACTTCTCCTTAATTCTTCTTCTTCTTGGGGTATTAAAGCCAACACTTGTTGTTGGCACAAGTGTTGGCTTTAATACCCCAAGAAGGAGAAGAATTAAGGAGAAGTAAACGCTTTCCAGAATCAGTAAAGGAAGCAACAGAAATCTTATTCATCATGAGAACGGTAAGATTATTAGATTATTATGAGATATTATCTAGCATTAAAACTTCACCTTAACCCGACGTTCTCCATTGATAGGAATCTCAATCCAGTGTGCTGAGTTGCCAAGACCTCTATTTTTGCCACTGGATACTAATGGAATTTATGCTTTTAATGGCGAAGAAAACGTTTGATTATTGTTTTGGTTTGTGTTACCAAATGTAATTATTTAAGATATTGATAATTCATCGTAGATTAACTATTAGAAATAAAACATATATCAATTTCATGTTCATAAAGTATTACTGTTTTTATCGTTTTGAAATTCCTTGCGTAAGAAAGGGAATCTCGGGGTAAAACCGGGACAACTGTCCTGCAAGATTCTCGCGGCAGTTTTTAGCATTCCAGAGTTTGGCTCACTCCTATTTCTTTCTTTCTCTCTTTTCCCTCTGCGTAGGTGTCTGTTGCTCGCATCAAATGGAGCCTCGCGCAGAACGGGTTCTAGGGTTTTACGGCAATTTAATATTTCGGAAGTACACTTAAAGAAGCTTCTTTCTTGACTGATTTTGATGCAAACGTCTGGCTCGGGACTGCGAATTAAAAAAAAGGAAGGAATGTTTATATAAAGATAGTTAAAGTAATTGAATCTATGGAAAAGAATGAAAACTATTATACATTCAGTTTAGGGATGAAAGAAGAAGGGAATAAGAAATAAAACTAAGAAGATGAAAGAGAGGAAGTACGAAGCAAAATTAAATTCATTAGAAAATATCAAAGTTCTCGAGAATTGACGGAATTTTGGGGGGGAAGAAGACTAAAAGGGGAGAGAAAAGTAAAGGAGAAAATATACTGGTAGAGTTCTTGCCTGGTGATTGCCAGACTGTGGTTCGAGTCCCGCTCAAACTCGTTAGCTCCTATGGTCACTGCAACCTCACCAGTCTGTCTGCTGAGGCACCAGCAGCCATTGCCTGGCCCTCCTTGGTCCAAGCTTGCGTGGAGAGTGGGTGGCTTGGGCGCTGATCATATGTAATATGGTTAGTCTCCAGGGCATTATCCTGCTTTATAGGGCAATGTCATTATCCCTTTGCCTCTGCCATTCATGAGTGGCCTTTAAACCTTTAAAAACAAAGAAGAGACTTATGAATCCTTAGAAAATAGCACAGCATCATACTATTCTACATCGACGCTTAGGGAAGAAGACTGTTGAGAAACAGGATGGTGAAGTAAAAGATTTTTTTTTTTTTTTTTTTTTTTTTTTTTTTGTGGATCTTGAAGTCATTTGAAGTGAAAAAATAGGATAATTACTCTATCCCTTTATTAAAAGGGCCTCTAGTTTTCTTAGCACAGCGCTAATTATAATCCGAATGAAACGGAAAGGTTCCCCCTAAATTGATGAGAGGAAAGTTTGGTCTCTTGTCATGAAAAAAATGGGAAACAGGATATTATGAGGATATTAGGTATAAAACAAAGTGTTGCATCCGTGAAAAGATTGAGATAAAATATTTGATCAGATATGCAAAATTAATGTCAGAAAAATTACAAATGGGTGATTTACTGTACTGTAAATGGGACTTTATCCTTTTATGAGGGATAGAGTATAATGTGTAGAATTAGAAAAAAAAAAGATAATTTGGAAATTCTATGGATAGCTGACTGGTATAAGGATGAAGGTGTGAAGGTATGGTCTCTGGAGGGAATAAAGAGAGGAAGTGAATCCTGATAATTGAATTGGGTGGAGAATAAATTTCCTTTAAAATAATGGACGAGACAATCTTATGCAGAAGTACTAGACACATATTTCCAATGAAAGATTATTATTGATTCATTAACAAAAGAAAAAGCAATAGTCTATCATTTATATTTAATACCAAGAAACTATGATATTAGATTAAGTTGCAGAGAAACAAGAATCCCAAACTCTAACTTGAATAGACCTCCACCTGCCTTACCCAGGCTTGCATATATATAAGAGTAAAATGGTTTTTATTAGAAATAAGATGAATCTAATAGAAAAGTTTTGTACCTTTATTGTAATGCCACAAATTTAGAATACAGCAAATTGAGGAGTTTTCCAAGTAGGTTTTACCTGCCCGTGACAGTAGTTTTGAAACAAATTACTTGTTTGTCAATGCTCAACTATTGCTAGATGGATCACTTTTAGATGGATGGATCGGTGGTTTGAAAGCAAATGAAGTTCATGAGCCAAGAATTACCTATTGTCAAGTTTGTCGAAAATGGTCCGTTGGTTCTTGGAACAAAACGAAAATAAGATAAGATTACAGAAAGATGTTGGATCTGAAGAACATATGATAGAGGTGATATTGAAAAACAATTGCACAAGATTAGTAGCAATACAAATGGAAATATGATCTAAGTGTGAAACCTCAAAGGCAAATGCAATGTCTTTGCAAAGAGTAGCCGGAATAATCCGGTTCCTCTCCGGAATTTTACCTCCTTGACTTTTTATGAGAGTCTATAACTAGTTCTTGTGTTAGGGATGATTACCTTAATAGAACGAGTTGACGTTTTTTCTGAGGGTTTTGTTTCCTGTGATTTCCTTCTTTTTGTTAGTCAGGATCATAATTTTAATTCCGAGATTGCACAATGTTTTCCCCACAATACGCATCAAGGCTTTAGTATTATGTAACGCATTTGTCTATCTATCTATCTATCTATCTATCTATATATATATATATATATATATATATATATATATATATATATATATATATATATATATATATATATACATGTGTATATATATATATATATATATATATATATATATATATATATATATATATATATATATATATATATATATATATATATATATATATACATATATACGTCAATCTATAAGTTCCATGAATAAGGACATAAATAACACATTAGAGTTTTTCTTCTTTTGATTATATAAACTGGGTTATTAAACTTGAGCAGCGATGAGAACCTGGGACGGGTTCCTATTATTCACCCGACGACCCCGTCGGACTGGCCGTTGTATGAAGCAAGGAAAGCGTTTCACCTCTCATAATGTGCTGAGATGACTGAATTGGGGGAATCTCTTCCGAGGGAAGATTCACGTATACTCTCACGTTAGTCTCACATTCGACTCCTGTCTCACTCCCGAAATTCATGATGGTTTTCGAAAGGTTAATATTCTCCATGTACAAAACTGGAAGTTCACATGGTATATCGATGCATCAAAGGGTATAGGACACTACTCCTCCCACCAGGCTCCTCCATCCTGAGGATATATGCACTTGCCCCCTCTAGACTATGATAGATGAAGGCCTTCTAATCCAGGTCAGGTCATATAATACTGCAAAAAGATGTGTCCCAATTCACATAAGCATCAACATATAAATGAGAATGTCCTCTGTAAATGTGTACACCTTCTTATTCTGAGCTATTGTACTTACAATGTAGAACACCTAAACAAAATTAGTCACAACGATAGAATATCGGTATTAAATCAACAGACGGCCTCTGGGTTAAGCATACGGGGTCACGTGGGGTAGAGGTAGGAATGGTTTCTATTCCTTCCTCTTGGTTTTATCTGTCCAGGTTTCATCAGATGATTTTTGAATTCTTGTCTGTTATCACTAATAAATATTTTTTGAGTAGCCAAGTCTAGTATTAAAAGAGCGCAACGAATTAATCATTGAATTTGCCATTTTATCTGGAAAAATATTTAGGCCGTTGTTGCGTGTGTGCCTGACCCAAAAATTAGGCCCTTTTTGGCAGTCTGGTGGACCATTTATCTTCATCAATTTTTCAAAGCAGTGGGTGGGGGTCAACTTTGGGCGTGTCTAGTAGGTAATTATTGCTACCCTAAGATTTGGAAAAAAGAGTTTCTTTTATATTCTATACATTTTCTGTCCTTCCATACATCCACTCTTTCTTCTTTAACTCTGATTTTTATTATTCCTTCCTTCTTTCATCTTAATCGGTCACTCCACTGCCAGTCAGATAAATTTCTAGTAATTTCCACGTATATTTTTAGGGCAAAAACATCTATCTAATGTCTTTGTTTGAACATTTTTTTTCTTTAATTCACATACCTATCCCAAACATATACATTTAAAATTGTCATGAGAAAAATTTGTTCTTTATTCACTACTTGGGGTTTTGCAATATTAAATCGGAATGCAATCCTGGAAGCCATTCTGCCCGATTCTCCAGTTGACTCATGCACCAGACAGCTAAGCATTGGAGAAAGAAAGAAATATAAAAATGAAAAAGAAATATAAGGAGACAAACTCTGAAAAAAAGAAAAAAAAAAACGGCTAAAATATTGCATGATAAACGATCCGGTTTTACCCCGTGATTCCCAATCTTACGCAAAGAATTTCTCAACAACAGAAAATATGAAGTTTTACGCACACGAAGTTGGTATATAATTTAATTCTAATAGTCAATATAGGATGCATGATGAATATCTTGAATAATTACATTGGATAACCCATATCTAAACAAGAACCAAACGGCTAATTTGCAATCAAACAAACAAATTCCTTTAAAATGCACATGATAAATAGAGGTCTTGGCAACTCAGCACACTTAAACGTGTAGAATTGACAATAAACGAGCAACAGGCGGTGTGAATTGCTGAATGTCTTGGAATGTATACGATAAAATAAACTATGAAAACGTCCCATAGAGAGTAGGGTTCTCCTGCAGTATAAGACCAGAAACTCAGCCCTTGAAGTAAAAGTAAACTATACGAGGCCATTAATAGTCGCCAGTACAGGCTAGACTTCTCACCAGACTCTGAACCACAAAAGAAACTATTATAAACAAGAGCAAACACAGATTTCTGACCTACGCCAAAGGTTAACCGAGTCGTCCATGATTTAAGATCTATCTGTGGTGAAAAATGTTATCAAAATCCGTCGAGTAGTTTTGACGTAATCCTCTCCACAGACAAACAGGCAAATAAATAAATAAACCAACTCGATCTTACAACCATCTTGGCTGAGGTAGAGAGGCACTCCATGACTGTTTTATAAAAAGCCACGATTAGTGCAACATGAAAAACACATCTAACATCACCTACGTCACCTGGAAACACAAACATGATTTAACGTAGACACGTATTTTAGAATTTGGTTCCTAAAGAATAATTTCAAATAAAGGTTAATACTATTGTATGGTGTCACTGACGACATTGCACAGTTGTGAAACCAGTGCTTAGGTACGAACAGTTTAAACGCTTAAAGGTTTAATGGCCACTCATGAATGGAAGAGGCAAGGGACCGTGATATTGCCCTATTAAGCAGGACAATGCCCCAGAGACTGACCATATACACATATGATCAGTGCCCACGAACCCTCTCCGTCCAAGCTGGGACCAGGGAGGGCCAGGCAATAGCTGCTGGTAACTCAGCAGATAAGACTTCTAGGCTCCCCCAAATCCCCATCCTTAGCTCACAAGGATGGTAAGGTTGCAGCGACTAAAGGAACTATCAAGTTTGAGCGGGACTCGAACTCCAATTTGGCAATCACCAGGCAAGGACGTTACATTGCCAAATGGGAACATACAATTCATTTGTATACTAAGTTAGATCAAGATTATAATCATTATAATATCTGATCTAAGTCTTTCAGGGCTAAAACTCAACAGAAGCACTGATCCTTTATGACCACCTTTAGGAAAGTCCAACGAAGTTGAAAAGTTATGTTTTATCCCCTGGTTGTGTTTGTGTGCGCGTTTGTGTGTGTGTGTGTGTGTGTGTGTGTGTGTGTGTGTGTTTGTGAACAGCTTCCTAGCCACAATTTCATAGAGTAATGAAACTTTCAGGGATTAACTTTTATGTGAAAAGCTGAAAATTGGCGGAAGTAAAAAGGCTATTTTTAATCTACTTCTACGCAAAGATAGGAAGAACCAAGCGAGAACCTGCGCTGGGTAGACTTTGTCGAAGGACTGAAGTGCCCTTGTCAATATATGGCCTTGAATTTATAAATAAAAAAAAATAAAAACCTTCTAAGTTTATAGACTATGGAACTCCCAGCTCCTGACATAATTTACTCCGCCAACGATGATGGAAGGTTATGTTTTACAACCTCTGTGTGTTAGTGTGTAATTTGTTTGTGTGTGTTTGTTTGTGAACACCCTTCTGGGCATTAATTTTAATCGTAGAGTAATGAAACTTGCAGGGATTAACTGTTATGTAAAAAGCTGGAAATTATTAAATTTTAGAAGGTCAAGGCTAAAAGTCAAGGTCATGGCCACGGTCACGTAATCAGCCATAATTTTGGACATCGTTGTCACAGAGACTTCAAACTCGGTTCATATTTGAGTGTATGAAAATCCACGCCAAATGATATATGTTAAGGTTAAAGGTCAAGGTCAAATTCTAGCAAAAGGTCGAGAAATAAGCTGCCGGGGGAAGGTCTGCGCTCTACTGAGTGCCCCACTAGTTACGTTTGCTTAACTCGGAGGTAAGAACATTGCAAAGTTGTTTTTGACAACATTGAAGGGACACCGAAATCAAACAGTTCTGAGTTTTTATGGTGTTGTCTAACTTATTCTTGAACTCGTTTACCGTGTTACTGTTTACTACATCCACTGGAAGTCTATTCCATGTAGTTGCTATTTTGTATGTAAAGAAATTACAACATTGAGTGATGGTGTATCTCTTCAATTCCAGTTTGAATCCGTTACTTCAGGACTGATTTGTACTAAGCGTTAAGAGGTTGTTGTAGTCTCCATTTGCTATTCATTTAATAAATCAGATTGCCTTCATTAGCTGAGAGAGAGAGAGAGAGAGAGAGAGAGAGAGAGAGAGAGAGAGAGAGAGAGAGAGAGAGAGATTAACTGGTGGGCGTGGCTGATAATGCAAGCTGCCTAAACTAGGTTGTAAACACCAAGGAAAGAATTTTGAATGCACAGCTTCGCGAATGCTGAATTTCTTAGGGCTACTGTTTAGTGAGACTATGGAAACAATATTTAAACCAAATAATTGTGTATAGCTCACTTATCAGGGACAGTATGTATACGCTAAATACATTAGAATGTATACGATAAACTGATGTTGAAGGTTCTAGAAGGACACAGGGTTTCCCTTTGTGATGCGACCAGGAAAACAGCCCTTCAAGGGAGTAAAGTGAATTAGTCATTTCTAAGTACTCGTATTATTACCTCCGCCAGCAAAGTAGGGAGGAGGTTATGTTTTCATCCCTGTTTGTCTATTTGTTTGTGAACAACTTCCGGGGCACAATTTTACTCATAGAGTAGTGAAAATTTCAAGGACTAATTGTTATGTTGAGACATGAAAGTGATTCAATTTTGAAACTCCTAAGTCAAAGGTCAAGGTCAAAGTCGAGTAAAATGTCGAGATAAGCTGCCATGGCGGAGGTCTGCACTCTACTAAGAGCTCCCTAGTTATTATTATTATTATTATTATTATTAGTCAAGCTACAACCCTAGTAAGAAAAGCAGGCTGCTATAAGACCAAGGGCTCCAAAAGGAAAAAATAGCCCAGTGAGGAAGGAAAACAAGGAAATAAACTACAAGAGAAGTGATGAATAATTAAAATAAAACATTGGAAGAACAGTAATAACATTAAATAGATCGTTCATATATAAACTATAAAAACTTCAAAAAATGTCTGAGTGAAAATGTTTAATTTGGTCTATTCATAAAATATTGAAGTATTTTAAAGTATTCATGTTATATGTGTATGTTGAAGAACTCAGTGACTGTATTTGCATATCAACAAATGAATTATTTTGTATGTATGTATGTATGTATGTATACTCTATGTCAAAATAACTCACACCAATCACATCAAATTCACGGTTCCTTCTTACGCTTTTGAAGGGCAAAAGATACCAAAACTAGAGGGGTACTCAGTAGAGCGCAGACCTCTACCGAGGCAGCTTGTTTCTCGACCTTTTGCTCGACCTTGATCTTGACCTTTGACCTCGACATGTATTAATTGGCGTGGATTTTCCTGCACTCAAATGTGAACCAAGTTTGAAGTCTGTGTGATAATTATGTCCTAACTTATGGCTGATTACTTGAATTGGACATTTTGCTTGGCTGTGGCCTTGACCTTTAACCTTGACCTTCCAAAATTTACTTATATACAGCTTTTTACATAAAAGTTAACCCCTGCAAGTTTCACTAGTCTATGATTGAAATTGTGGCCAAGAAGCTGTTCACACACACAAAAAGAGCACACAAACAGGGGAGAAAACATAACCGCCTTCCAACTTCGTTGGCGGAGGTAATTAAACCGTCTTTTACGACATTTCATCGCCACCAACAGTTTTCACAATCTCAAAAACGTGAGAAAAGCGTAAATTTTTTCTCCAAAATCTTATCAGCATATGTAACTGGAACTCAGTACCCTAATTTTTAAGTTGAATATCGACTTGTTTTGACGAAAATGCGGCCTTCTAATTTCATCAATGACTTTAAAAAGGAATATAGGCCTAGAACCAGGCACTGGTAGGCTAATGTCTCCGTTTCTTTCTTTACCAACAACTACGATTAAAAACTACGTCTGTAATGCTCTCAAAAACAGAAAATTACTGTCGAGCAAACTCAGATTTGGAACTTATCACGCGTTAAAAAAAAAAAAAAAAAAAAAAAAAAAAAAAAAACTATTTTGTCAAACGTCAAAATAAAAGAATATTCTTCGCCAATTTAAGCCTTTTCTAAGAAAGTCGCTGCTTATTCAAATTTCTAAGAGTTCAAAGTCCTAAAAATTCGCGAAAGCGTAAAAAAAATCAACCTGAAAAGTATATGCTTTTACCCCAATTCCCTCCATTGTTTACAAAAGGTTTAAAGGTCACTCATGAATGGCAGAGGCAATACCCTACACAAGATCAGAGCCCAAGGCCCCTCTCCACCCAAGATACGACCAAGGAAGGCCAGGCAATGGCTGCTGATGACTCAGCAGATAGACCTATAGGCTCTCAAAAACCCCCTATCGGTAGCTCACAAGGATGGTGAGGTTGCAACGACCAAAGGGACTAAAGGCCCGTTTGCTCGGGAATAGTTCACTCAGCAAACTACCCCTGTGCAAAGGAAAGGCTTACTATCCTGGAAAGTTTATTGGCTGCTTGTTATTGAAGCCAGTAAACTATCCCCTTGTAAACCGGCCTTAAATAGTTTGAGCGGGACTCGAACCCCAGTCCGGGGAACACCAGTCAGAGACGTCACCGCATAGGCTAACCTCACCCTAGTTAAAAGCGCTTGTTTAAAAACCTGGACCTTCTTTTCCCCGAGTCTATGACCGGAATGAATCTTTTACTGACGAAAAATACATCTCTCGACAAGCCCTTAGAATTCCCCTAAATAAGATTTAACAATTCTATCAGAAATAATCATTACACACTTGCATCTTCTATAACTAATATAAAATGTATTGCCTTTTCATAAATTCCTTTATGATACTACAAACATTAACAAAATATTCAGAGCTTAGTTGTGTTTTGATTTCAATGTGTCCTATGTAAGATATATTTGTAAACCTATAACTCTATTGAGTTTCACAGTAATTAGATATTGAAACCAAATTTCAATTGCTCTAAGTATTATAAACTAATCTCACATATTGAAGCCAAATTTCAATTGCTGAATATTCACCTATATATAAAACGATTGTTAAATTCTGAGGGACCATTACATTTTCCCTCTCCAAAAATCCAAGATGGGGCCCTTGGTCGAAGATTGACTTTAGCCAATCAGAGACTCCACTATACTCTGCATTTCTATTGATATTCATGTATTTCGGCAAGGGGTCCGGCTTCAGTTTCATCAGAATAGATACTCACCAGAACGTCAGCCGGGTAAGACCAACACCCCACTGAGGTGCCCAACCACGTCATTGGCCTCTCCAGTAAACACCTTAAATTCAAGGCTCCTTGCTGGGATCGATGGTACCACTGTACTAGCCAGCATAAACACAAACATCTAATGTACAAGTGAAACGAAGTAACTAAAATACAAAGACATATTATAATTGAATCTATAAGGCTTACGTTACAATACAAGAGAAGTATTGAAATCTACGCAACCAACCAGTCAGTACTGATGCCACATGCTTGCGTTACATTAAAGGAGCCGAAATCCTTTAATATGTCCCACCGCTAGGTTTCCACATGCAGACGTCACCAGCCAGGAGAGACAGAAGGATATTTAGATTCGCAGAATAAAAGATGTATTAATAAATGAGATGCAAACTTGTTTTTAATTCGACTTCGTGTGTCCTGGGGACCATCATTAATGACTGGGTTTTTTATTAACAAATTTTCCTAGCTTTTTAGTCTCGGTAATACCCTCTTACCTTTTCATGTCAATGACACCATCTACAAAAGAGAAAAATACATAATTAGTATCAAATATGAAGCTGATTATGAACAGCAAATTTTCAATGGATAATATCCCACTTAACATAACTAATAATGATTTAAGTTTTTTTTAAGGAAAATTAATTATTTTCTGGTTTTCTCTGAGTTACGTTAAGGTAGATTTAATAATTGGTAATAACTACAGCATATAATTCTTCAAATATTTGAGATTGAAACTTAACTTTTGTACTGACATAAAATCTAGTGAATACTACTTTGTGTCCAAGATTTCTGTGGCATGAGACCACATAAGCGTTCTGAAAGTAACATTGTTATATAATTAGGTAAGTAGACAAGTAACCAATTAAGTAAGTTTGTATGTAACCAATGAAGTAAGTAAATAAGTAACCAATTAAGTTTGTAAGTAACCAATTAAGTAATAAGACTGGCAATATGAACCCGTCGTAGTATCGTAAGAAATACAAAAATAATACCCGTCGTAGCATCTAAAGAAATACAAAAATAATAAGGGCCAACACCGTTTAAGAAATTGATCTAATTTGGCAGTCAGTTCATCGAGATGTGATTTCAAATGATCATTCACTTTTCAAGATCATTAAACAAAATGAAAAATTGAAACGATG
>NC_090755.1:49469145-49474145 GCF_036898095.1 Palaemon carinicauda | reverse complement strand
CCCCCCCCCCCATCACCTGACAGCCCCCAACACTCTAAGATTACGAATGTACCTTCAAAACTTCTCGCAAATCCTCAAATATAACTTCAAATAATCAACATCGACTTGGGCTGTACTGACCAGAACAGGTGACTAACCTAGTCAAATGGAACTTTTAAAACTGACCAGCCATTTCGAAGGCAATGAATTTCGAGTTGCTACGCAATCTGCTAGTAATAGAACTATGGAAATTCAAGATTTGATAAATGAGAAATATTTCCACATATTAAAATGATATGAAACATAGGTAAATGACTTCGACCAGGCTAAGATTGCTGAAATGACCTCCATACACAGATGCTTTGAGGGGGGGGGGGGGAGCTATCGACGTGTTTTGATAATGTGGATTTGATAATCAACAAATTACGCAGTGTTACGCAAATTACCCAAGAGCGTATGACAAACTGATATTGTAGGTCATGTTGTGAGTGGGGTTGCATTGTGTAAGGAAGTAATTACACAATTAGGCAAGTAAGTAAATAAATAAGCAAGCAAGCCATGAGGCAAGTAAGAAAGTAAGTGAGAGGGTGAGTGAGTGAGGAGTGAATGAGTGTTGAGTGAATGAGGAGTGAATGAGTGTTGAGTGAGTGAGGAGTAAATAAGTAAATGAATGAGAAGTGAGTCAGGAATGAGAAGTGAGTGAGAAGTGAGGGAGGAATGAGAAGTGAGTGAGGAATGAGTGGGGAATAAGAAGTGATTGAGAAGTGAGTGAGGAATGAGAAGTGAGTGAGGAATGAGAAGTGAGTGAGGAATGAGAAGTGAGTGAGGAATGAGAAATGAATGAGGAATGAGAAGTGAGGAATGAGGGGGGAATGAGGGAGGAGTGAGGAGTAAGTAAATAAGTTAGTAAATGAGAAGTGAGTGAGAAGTGAGTGAGTGAGGAGTAAGTAAGTACGTAAGTGAATGAGAGGTGAGTGAGGAGTGAGGGTGGGAGGGAGGAGGGAGGAGGAAGGAGGGAGGAAGGAGTGAGTGGTGAGTGAGGAGTGAGTGAGAGAATGAGTAAATAAGTGAGTGAGTGAGTGAGTAAGCAAGTGAGTGAGTGAGTGAGTGAGTGAGTATGTATGTATGTATGTATGTAAGCAAGTAAGCAAGCAATATATTTACCGAAATTCGAAGTACATTCTTCCGTTTTCTAACCAGCATAATTTCCACATATTCTGCTATCAAATCTGAAATCCCTGCTCACTTCACATAAAATACAATGTGAGTAGGCTTACTGATCACACCGAAAACACAGTTACTATACGCAAAATATAAAAGCAGCCTGAGTAGCGTATACCATTGCGTATCGATGTTCGAACATTTAATACCACTTCTCCCGTTGCGTAAACAATTAGCTTTAGTCCTTTGCTTGCTTGCTAAGGGTTACTGCTTTCCTGGTCTTATAAAAACATGTGAACTACTCACTACAAGACGTACAAAATCAGTTTACTGTACAGAATATACTCTTAAGTATTTGGCGTATCACACAGCGTAATGCGTGTTTGTTAAATCTACATTATCGAAGCAATCAGAGAGCTTTATACAACCAAATATAAATATCTCCACTTACGGAGATAAAGTCATGAAGGAAATAAAATCAATAACTAGATAGGGCACTCGGTAGAGCGCATACCCTCGCCAATACCACATCACAAGATAGGCAATTGAATTACGTGCATTTTGACATAAGTTTCATGCAAATCAGATAAAAAATGAGCACGATATAACAAAAATACATTTTTTGACTTTTCGTTACCTTGACCTTTGACCCCAATCACTCCAAAAATCTAATCAAATCGTCCTTGGATCATGGCCAATCAGTTAACCATATTTCATGAGATTCGGTCAAATAGTTTTTGAGATATGAGAATCAATATATATATATATATATATATATATATATACATATATATATATACATATATATATATATATATATATACATACACATATACATATACATATACATATACATATACACACATATATATATATATATACACACACATATATATATATATATATATATAAGGTAATTAATTTCTGAGCCAAACCTTTCCACAGTTCACGACCGGACAACTCTTGTCAGTCATATTCATGTCCAGCAAAACTGGACAAAAACGTTTTCGCTAAATGTATACATTTATACTAAATAGATATGTCATTTGTTTTACACCATTTCGAACGTCACCTTCAATACATAAACGTAAAAAAGTACACTTGAAATTCTGTCCAATACGGCCAGACAAATCCTTGGTGCTTATCTACATTAAAAATACCATGTTGATCCCTTTCTCTTAATTGTCAACTACTTATTAGCGGTATTAACACTGCAATTTTGTTTCACGATCCTGAATTAAAATAATATGAACATTGTCTTCGGTAGCTCGGAATATTCACAAAAATCGAAAAGGAGAATTTTTTTTTCACGGTATAATAACCGACCAAAACCTTACGAGACATCACCGGCTCAAAGTATTTGTCGAAAATTATCATTCCGTTATTCTCCTGACTATAATTGAACCTCTACAGTTTATAAAATAAAAAAACATCGCCCTAATATAAAGAAAAATAGTAAATACATCGTATTTTTTCACCAATAGCTCACCTTGACCACCGTACGTCTTTAGCTCCAGAGGACCAGAACCACAGTGACTTTTTCAAAAGTAGGAATTGGTGCTTTGGCCAACCAGAGGCCTCAACTTTGCCTGTCATTTCTATTCCCGTCTCTTATTGGCTTAAAGCTTCGTAATCTGCCAAGAGGCTTTGGAAGCGATTGTCCAATTGGCTGGTGGGAGTAAAGCAAGTTTTCAGAAATTTTAGAAACTCTAATTTATTCCATTAGTATCTACAACTAATAAAAGTGAATAATAAACATAAAAGTTTATAAATCAATTAATAGAAAAAGTCAATGCATCCATGAATAATAAATGATAAGAATAATATCATAAAAAAAAAAAAAAAAAAAAAATGCATCCGTATCCCAAAAGCGTATTTTAATGTTTTTATGTTGACCAGGCTGCCACGAGCCTTCTTATAGTTTATTTCAATTTTACATTAATTCTTATACCGTTTATTTCCTTGTTTCCTTTCCTCATTGGCCTATTTTCCCTGTTGGAACCCTTAGTTTTTCAACTAGGATTGTAGCTTAAAAAGAAGTTATCTTTCAACTATTGCGGTGGAAATTGAATGAAAACTATTGTGCTAACAATTTCGTTGACTGAGAGTATTAATTTTTATGGAAACCTTATCTAGGCGCACGCACACACACACACACACACGTAGCTAAGTGCTATGTCACTGTTATTACAAGTTTCCTGGACCAGGGCTCGATTCCCGGCCAGTCAGAACCTCTTGTCTTTGAGTGTTTCCGCCTGGGGCTCGGATCCGTGGTCGGTAAGAGAATCCAGACATTAATGTATCAATACATATGGCTTATTTGAATATGCAAATCACGTCTAAATGTGCAAAATTCATCATGTGTCTATATGCATGTATGTTCATGTACATATACACGCGTATAATCTTATATATATATATATATATATATATATATATATATCTGTATATTATATATATATATATATATATATATTTTTCAAAGTGGACAGGGAAATAGGCAGTTCTAAAATTCCATTTATTATATATCCCGACGTTTCGTGATCGTCATTATCACATCTTCCAGGGCTACAAATAAGAAGTACATATATAACATTAAGAAACAGTATTAAAAAATATACAAATATAAAAAATATAAAAAGTAAAAATTAGTAAAAAACTAAAAATTCAAGTAAAAATATACATAAAACAGAAGTGGAACCAACCTCGCAGAAGCGCATATAAAAACTGAATGGCATCAACAATTACAGAACAAAATAAAGAAATCTATGACAAGTACAATTGAGTGGAGGAAGTTTGGGCGTTTAACGACGGAACCAGTGTTTTAATAAAAATTGACTCCAGAATAGGCAAGTCATGGTAATTAGATACCTGTCCTATAATGCTAAAATCTTTATTGTCTATATTTATTTTGCAAATTTTAGTATGATTGCGAATATTTGAATGTTCTGGATTGGATATTCTGCAACCTGTTCGAAAACTAACACCTCTATGAGAGTCAATTCTGACCTTCAACAACCTCTTGGTAGATCCTACGTAGGTCCCAGAGTTACACTTTGGGCAAATATATCGATACACTACACCAGAGGACATCAAAGGACTCAATCGATCTTTAAAGCGAAAAACCGAGCCAACTGTGAGAGGATTCTTGGGAATTAAGTTTACTACAACAGCTGGAAAATGTTGTTGTATGATTTTTGTAAACTTCTGTCTAAAGGAATCATCATGCATAAAAGGAAAACTTGCATAAAATTTGAGCTTAGGTACTGTTGTTATTTTTGGAGTCTGAGCCAATTTATCATTTAAAAATTTGTTGAGATGCTTAAAAAATAATTTAGTCGGGAAACAGTTTTTCTTAAAATAATCACATAAGTAAAGCACTTCGGTATGAAAATATTCCCAACTAGAAGTAAGAAGGAATGCTCTGTGGAGAAGAGTAAAAATAGAGTTTAATTTAAAATTGTAAAAACAAGAGCTATAAAAATTCGAACCTAATCCAGTAAAAGTCTTTTTTCTAAAAACCGTGGTATTAAAACCTTCTCTCTCTCTAGAAACTAACACATCTAAAAAATTTAATTTATTTCCTTCCTCCTTTTCTATTGTGAACTTAATATTATTGTGCTGTTCACAATAGAAAAGGAGGAAGGAAATAAATTAAATTTTTTAGATGTGTTAGTTTCTAGAGAGAGAGAAGGTTTTAATACCACGGTTTTTAGAAAAAAGACTTTTACTGGATTAGGTTCGAATTTTTATAGCTCTTGTTTTTACAATTTTAAATTAAACTCTATTTTTACTCTTCTCCACAGAGCATTCCTTCTTACTTCTAGTTGGGAATATTTTCATACCGAAGTGCTTTACTT
>NC_090755.1:49441645-49464145 GCF_036898095.1 Palaemon carinicauda | reverse complement strand
GGGATAATTTCATTCTATAGTTAAAAGGGACAGAGACAGTGACAAATGTTAGGATTTAAGTAGCATAACACACACTTTACCAAGGGTTGTGTAAGGTGACATTAAGGCCAATAATGTTAGACAGATGACCAAGCTCACCAAAACAAAAAGTTAGACAGATGACCAAGTTCACCAAAAACAAAGTTTGACAGATGACCAAGCTCACCAAAAAAAAAAAAAGGTTAGACAGATGACCAAGCTCACCAAAAACAAAGTTAGACAGATGACCAAGCTCACCAAAAACAAAGTTAGACAGATGATCAAGCTCACCAAAAACAAAGTTAGACAGATGACCAAGCTCACCAAAAACATTTGTTTGATAAGACCTGGGAGACCATTAAGCCTATTCGATACGTTCCTACGTAGCATATCTGTTAGGCGAGAGTTCGAGACGGAGTTAAACTCGATAGTTTTTTCGTAATGTCTACATAATTGGAAAACTTCCTGCCTAGCAATCTGCTGGACTGGGGTTCAAGACCCACTCAGGCTCGATAGTTTCTTGTAGTGTCTGTAACCTCACTATTCTTGTGAGCGAAGGATAGGGGGTTTGAGAGAGCCCTAAGGTCTGCCAACAGCCATTACCTGGCCTTCCCTGGTCATAACTTGATGGAAAGAGAGCTTAGGTCCTGATCATATGTATATATGGCCAGTCTCTAGGGTACTGTTCTGTCTCTAGCCTCTACCATTAATGAGGAACTTTAAAAGAGAACTCGAGAAGTTGGACAGCAAGATAGAGGAATAGAAGCTAGAACAGGTGAAGTAAACTAAACAGTAGGTGGAACTAGGAGTAAAAGACACAGCAAATACCTTTAAATAACGCATACAGTGAAGGGCTAGAGGTGTACTGACGGATATGAACCCCTCCAGAAGAAAAATTCTGTATTTGAAGTGTTTTTAATGAAATCAAATAAGTAATAAGGTTGCTCGTCCTAATAAAAAGGGCTTATATGGGCCAAGGAAAAGCTTAGGATCGAATCCTTCGAGAGAACATCCCCTTGAATCCAGAGATGAAATTCAGAATAAGGATACAGCTGACTCTTACATCGACATTCCCGAAGACTGTTATCGGAGTCTCTGAATTCCTGTATGAATTCCCAAAGATAACAATTGGCTACTACGAACCAATTGACTGCCGTCAATTTCCTCGATTGCTGGTTTTAAAACTCCCAAAAAGGATGCTGCTGGCTAATAGGACGAGATTCTTACTTTCTAAGCTATAACCCTATTTGGAAAAACAGGAGGCTTTGAGCGCAAGGGCTCCAACAAGGAAAATAACCCAGTAAGTAAAGGGGAATAAGGTTGAAGATACAGTAGTGTGCCTGAGTGTATCCTCGTGCAAGAGAACTCTAACCAAATACAGTGGAAGACCATGGTATAGAGGCTATGACACTACCCTAGACTAATGAACAATAGTTTGATTTTGGAGTGTACTAGAAGTGTACTAAGGAGTCTATTCTACTCATACCAAGATGAAAGTAGCCACTGAACAATTATAGAGATTTAAAGATCAGTCATGAATGGCAAAGGCAAGAGACAGGACAATGCCCTAGAGACTGACCATATATACATATGATCAGCTCCCTAGCCCCCTCTCCATCAAGCTAGGATCAAGGAGAGCCAGGCAATGGACCAAGGCCTCTCCTTCAAGCTAAAACCAGACAACGGCTGTTGATGACTCAGCAGGTAGCCCTAAAGGCTAACCCAAACCCCAGCATTCCTAGCTCACAAGGATGGTGAGGTTACGGACATAAGAAGAAAATTATCCAGGTTAATTGTGCCTTGAACTCCCGTCAAAAATAATGCTAGACGCGGACGTTTCCAGTAGGATACCACAAGGGATACTATTAACACCTAGGGTTAAATTACAAAAGGGCTCTGTTCATCAGGCTACCATGAAATGCAGTTTTGAAATTTTCGACCATTCCGAAAGGGCTCTGTTCATCAGGCTACCATGAAATGCAGTTTTGAAATTTTCGACCATTCTGAAAGGGCTCTGTTCATCAGGCTACCATGAAATGCAGTTTTGAAATTTTCGACCATTCCGAAAGGGGTCTGTTCATCAGGCTACCATGAAATGCAGTTTTGAAATTTTCGACCATTCCGAAAGGGGTCTGTTCATCAGGCTACCATGAAATGCAGTTTTGAAATTTTCGACCATTCTGAAAGGGCTCTGTTCATCAGGCTACCATGAAATGCAGTTTTGAAATTTTCGACCATTCCGAAAGGGGTCTGTTCATCAGGCTACCATGAAATGCAGTTTTGAAATTTTCGACCATTCCGAAAGGGCTCTGTTCATCTGGCTACCATGAAATTCAGTTTTGAAATTTTCGACCATTCCGAAAGGGCTCTGTTCATCAGGCTACCATGAAATTCAGTTTTGAAATTTTCGACCATTTCGAAAGGGCTCTGTTCATCTGGCTACCATGAAATTCAGTTTTGAAATTTTCGACCATTCCGAAATGGCTCTGTTCATCAGGCTACCATGAAATTCAGTTTTGAGATTTTCGACCATTCGACCATAACTATTGTCTTCCGCAACTAAATTAATAAATAATTGTTGTTAGCCTGTTTAAAAATGAGTTTAAATCAATTATAGTTGTGGTGGCATATTGGAAACGTCCCGCTCAGGCTTGATAATTTTTCGTAGTGTCTGCAACCTCACCATCCTTGTGAGCTACGGATGGTGGGTTCTGAGACCTTATAGGCCTACCTGCTGAGTCATCAGAGGCCATTGCCTGGCCCTCCCTGGTCCTAGCTTGATGGAGAGCGGGCTTGGGCGCTGATCACAGGTATATAGGATCACTCTCTGGGCACTACAATCCCTTGCCTCTGCCATTCATGAGCAGCCTTTAAATCTCTAATAAGAGAACATCTTTAGTTTAAAGGAATAACATATCTCAGAACTAGAGGGGCGCTCAGTAGAGCGCAGACCTCCGCCGCGGCAGCTTATTTTTCGACCTTTTGCTCGACCTTGACCTTTGACCTTGACATGTATTAATTGGCGTGGATTTTCATAGACTCAAATATGAACCAAGTTTGGAGTCTCCGTGACAACGATGTCTAAACTAATGGCTGATTACGTGAATTGGACATTTTACTTGACCTTGACCTAGACCTTCCAAAATATAATAATTTCCAGCTTTTAACATAACAGTTAATCGCTGCAAGTTTCATTACGATTAACATTGTGGCCAGGAAGCTGTTCACAAAACAAACAAACAAACACAGAATTAAGGGGGTAAAGATAACCTCATTCCATAATGATGTCCAAACTTATGGCTGATTACGTGAACTGGACACTTTGCTTGACCTTGACCATGACCTTTGACCTTGACCTTCCAATATTTAATCATTTCCAGCATTGTAAGTAACATTTAATCCCTCCCTGCAAGTTTCATTACGAGTAAAATTATGGCCAGAAAGCTGTTCACAAACAAACACACAAACTGGGGGTAAAACATATCCTCCTTCCAACTTCGTTGTGCGAAGGTAAAAAGTGCCTTTATAATTCAAGAACTCCTTGGTCAGAATTCCTAGCTGACGCAGCAAATTTCGAGTCTGTGTCCAATTGCCTCAGGAATTTCTGAGCATCATGCAGCGTGGATAAAGGAGGTCTCAAATTTGCATAGATTTGCATATTGCCTTTCTTTTTATTTTGACCGATGATTCGCCAGATAGCGAACGTGTATGTTTGAGGAATTTTATCTTTTTATCGTGTTGATTTGCTTGAATGAAATAACGTTGCTTGGCAAGTTCTACACAACAAATAAAAAGGTCTTATGGATCTCTCATGTGGTCTAATGTGTTAAGTTTTGTACTGGAAATAATTGGGTTTTAGTCCTTTTTAATAAATGGCACATGTGTTAAGTTTTATATTGGAAATAATTGGGTTTTAGTCTTTTTAATAAATGGCACATGTGTTAAGTTTTATACTGGAAATAATTGGGTTTTACTCCTTTTAATAAATGGCACATGTGTTAAGTTTTATACTGGAAATAATTGGGTTTTACTCCTTTTAATAAATAGCACATGTGTTAAGTTTTATACTGTAAACAAATGGTTTTTGTTCCCTTCAATAAATGAGTCTTACGTATTAAGTTTTATACTGCAAATAAATGGGTCTTATTCTCATTAATAAAGGGGTCTTATGTATTACGTTTTATACTGCAAATAACTGGGTCTTATTCTCATTAATAAAGGAGGCTTGCGTATTACGTTTTATAATACAAATAAGTGGGTCTTATTCTCATTAATAAAGGGGTCTTACGTATTACGTTTTATAATACAAATAAGTGGGTCTTATTCTCATAAACAAAGGGGTCTTACGTATTGCGTTTTATAATACAAATAAGTGGGTCATATTCTCATTAATAAAGGGGTCTTACGTATTGCGTTTTATAATACAAATAAGTGGGTCTTATTCTCATTAATAAAGGGGTCTTACGTATTACGTTTTATAATACAAATAAGTGGGGTCTTATTCTCATTAATAAAGGGGTCTTACGTATTACGTTTTATAATACAAATAAGTGGGTCTTATTCTCATTAATAAAGGGGTCTTACGTATTACGTTTTATAATACAAATAAGTGGGTCTTATTCTCATAAATAAAGGGGTCTTACGTATTACGTTTTATAATGCAAATAAATGGGTCATATTCTCATTAATAAAAGGGTCTTACGTATTACGTTTTATAATGCAAATAAATGGGTCTTATTCTCATTAATAAATGAGTCTTACGCGTTAAGTGTTATACTGCAAATAAATGCGTCTTGTGTATTAAGGTCTATACTGCAAATAAATGGGTTTTGTGTGTTAAATTTTATACTGGTAATAAATGGCATTTATACTAATCAATCAATACAGTAGTCATATATAAAAGAGAAAAAGATGGATGTAGCGGAGATGAGAATGTTGAGATGGATGTGTGGGGTGACAAGAAGAGATAAAATACGGAATGAGGTAATTAGGGGTACCACAGGAGTTAGGAAACTATCAGATAAGATCCAAGAAAGTAGACTGAGGTGGTACGGTCATGTCATGAGAAGAGATGAACAGTATATTGGGAGGAGAGAGTGATGGAAATGGAGGTACAGGTAAGGAGAAATAGAGGGAGACCAAAACGAAGGTGGATGGACTGTATCAAGGATGACCTTCGATCAAAGGGGTTAACCGGTGATGAGGTGTGGGACCGAGGTAGATGGAGAACGCTGGCCAGAAGCATCGACCCCGCATAAAAGTGGAAAAAGAAGCAGACAAAGAAGAAGAAGAAGCCTTGTGATATAACATTAATTTCAGGATGAAAGTGATAGCTTTATGTTCTTCAACTTCGTTACGATCTATGAAAATGAATTGACTATAATAAGCTGGGTGCCAGTGAAATAACTATACTCAATTTTTTTTTTCATGGGGCGCATTTGCACTGACTCGCAGGGGTGCCCTTTTAGCTCGGAAAAGTGTCCTGCTATCTGATTGGTTAGAATTATCTTGTCCAACCAATTGATGATCAGGAAAAGGTCGAAGATTGAACACTTTTCTAATTAGAAGGACAGCATCGATTTCTCATCACCACCATATAAAGACGCACTGATATTTTGTAAATCTTTAGAATCACGGAAAACAATTATATTTTCTGCTTATGATTTGGGAGATAATGACTGGATCAGAGAAGTTTTAGTCTTGAGCTTCACACCAGATTACTCAATTCCTTCAAAGAAACCAAGACATTTCTATTATGTTAATTATCCACTAGAGGAAATTCCTGCTTATGTTCTACAATTTTATGTTTACACTAATTTGTGGTAAGAGGGACCCATCACATCGAGAAAGAATATTAATACTATCAGTTAGTCAAAATATATGTAAAGCAGCAACAGGTGGACAGTGGAAGTTGAAAAAGCATATACTACTATTCATAACACTCTGCCATCTCTTCAAATCTAAAGAGTTACCTACTCTCCTGAACAAACTAGGTCATTGTAAGTCCTATACTTATACTCTTAAATTGGGAACTGTCCTAGCAAATCCATAGTTGAAAGTGTTTCAGTAATCAGTAACAGTGATGTGGTTAAGGATCAGCCTGATGGAAATTCTATACATATAAATTCAATTAGCAATTTAATTTGAAGATCATCTTAATGTAATTGATAGATTAGTTCTTCTTCCATTTGCTGAAATAATTTGTAAATATGTATTTAGTTTGAAATAATTAATAATATGGATTACATCGAAGAATGGTAATCTTCACATATTATTATTATTATTATTATTATTATTATTATTATTATTATTACAAGCTAAACTACAACCCTAATTAAAAAAAGCAAGATGCTATAAGCCTTAGGGCTCCAACAAGGAAACATTTGCCCAGTGAGGAAAGGAAACAAGGAAATAAATAAACTACAAGAGGTAAAGTTTATTCATAGCTTTGTCAGCTTCACCTGCTTTCCTGTGCGTGTGTTTTATTATCATTATTATTATTATTATTATTATTATTATTATTATTATTATTATTATTATTATTATTATTATTATTACTATTATTATTATTATTACCTAAGCTGGTCAGCTGGTGTCTGATGTTCACGGAGCTGCATCAGTTCACGCTGTTGGAATCTACATGCAAGATTTTGGATTATGTAAAGATGATGCCCTGATATCAGTAACTAATATGTTTGAGCCCATTCCTGATACCTAACGAAAGAAAAAGCAGAGAAGATTCAAAAGTCCAGTTTGAGAGTTTGCACTGTACCACTAGAGAAAACGGTCAGAACCAACCATTATGGAGCCCTCAAACTGTGCTGAAAATTACAGCATCAAAGTTATAGATTTACATTACTGATTTTTTCTAGATTATTGTTTTTTGTCATATTCATCATCAGGAGAGGCAATTCGAGAAACAAGAGACCTATTACAGTAGTTAAAAAAAGGGATATTTTGATTGCGAAGGGATCCCTGGTTCAGTTGGGTTCCATCGTCATGAAACGCCTCCAAGATGTTCGTCAAAGATGTTCGTCAAAGGAAAGTCGACCAAGAAGTGCTCCTGCAGGCGGAAAGGAACTGGTCAATGCATACTCAGAGGAAAGAGCTTGTTGCCCTGACCAGGACCCCTAGACTGATACGCAATAGTGATGTCAAAACGAAAGTTAGCTTACGGGAAGAAGGGGAAAAGACCGAAGTATCCCGCCAATTAAACAATCAACGAAAAATACATGTAATAACTGAAAATAGATAGGGCTTTCAAATGGGACTTATGTGAGAAAAATAAGAAATTTATTAAAACAACGAATGCAGAGAAAGGAATTGAAAAAGTCCCACCCTATGGAAAACACAGAGAGGAACTGGGCACACTCTTACTTTCTGCAATAATAGTCTCTTCTGAAATAATAAATATAGACGGTTGAATTCCCCCCCCCCCTCTCTCTCTCTCTCTCTCTCTCTCTCTCTCTCTCTCTCTCTTTCTGGAATTGTACCATTCTCTCGATATTTCTCTTTTCCGGTTTCTTGGTTAAACTCTTTATCTCTCTCTTCGCCTGTCTCTCTTGGTTGAAATCTACCATCTTCTCTCTCTCTCTCTCTCTCTCTCTCTCTCTCTCTCTCTCTTGGTTGAAATCTACCATCTTCTCTCTCTCTCTCTCTCTCTCTCTCTCTCTCTCTCTCAATTTATTGGTTGATTTTAAGCACGAAAATAAGAGTAACATAGTCAGCACTGTTTTTCTTTACATATTTGCAATCTTGCAATGTGTTTAGGTAATAGCGTGCAAAACATCCCAAGCAAACAATAATTCTACTACTACTACTATTACTATTTCTACTACTACTACTACTACTACTACTACTAATAATAATAATAATAATAATAATAATAATAATAATAATAATAATAATAATAATAATAATAATAATAAGAAGAAGAAGAAGTCTATGGCCTTGTGTTATGTCCTTATATCTTTTTTTATCTCTTCAATTCCCAGTGAATGATTTCTGTTAGTCACACTGAATTACATACGTTGCAGACCTTGAACCGTCTTCCGGTATGGATTGGCTGACTTGGATAGGAATCGGTAGACAGATGGATATATTAACTGTATATCATCATTATCATAATCTCCTCCTACGTCTATTGACGCAAAGGGCCTCGGTTAGATTTCGCTAGTTGCCTCTATCTTGAGCTATTGATTCAGTGCTTTGATTGAATACAGTATATATCATCATTATAATCCTGTATATTTTTCAAGTGCGTATCTCTGGGTTTATTGGTTTATATGTATATCTATTTATCAATTTATTTTGTATATATACACTAGGTTGGTTTGCTGTGAGCGATCAGATAAAAGTCTCCCACCAACTCTAATCCACACAGGCGAAAACTGGCCAAACCCCAGACGTGAATGAAGACGTGTTTTCGGCCTTTGTCTTACAGTGGATTAGAAACAGCTGTTGTTTTTGTTGTTATTGTTGTTGTTGTTGTTGTTGTTGTTGTTGTGTGTGTGTCTTTGAATATCAATAAAGCTGGATTCGAGTTTTCGGGAGTTTATTCGTTCTTCCACATCACTAATCATCAAGGTGCTTCCCTCTTCGTATATTGTGTGTGCATACTGAACTACGTTCATGGCAGACTGCATTCTTTAAGTAACACCCAGATAGCAAAGGTTTTAATCTAACAACAGCTACGTGTTTGGCTATATATACTGTATGAGGTGTATGAGGACAGAGGAGAATATGTAAAGAATAGGCCAGACTATTCGAAAGGGAAAATGAGCCGCCAACAGAGAGAACGATCCAATGTACTACTACTACTGTCTGGCTAGTCAAAGGACCCCATAACTCTCTAGTGGTAGTATATATACATATATGTATATATATATATATATATATATATATATATATATATATATATATATATATATTCACTTCTCATATACTTTATTTATTTCCTTGCTTCCTTGCCCCACTGAGATATTTTTCCCTGTTGGACCCCTTGGGCTTATAGCATCCTGCTTTTCCACACACACATACATACACACACACACGAAAGCACAGCTACTAGAATGATAATGCAGAATTCGTTGGAAAGTCACAGATAGGATTAGTCAATGGTCAACAAAGATGTGGTTAAGTTTAATAGGGACCATCTGCCGAAATCGGGTGACAGGGGACATGAGTCTCATCTTCTCGGTTATTATTATTATTATTATTATTATTATTATTATTATTATTATTATTATTATTATTATTATTATTATTATCTTTATTACTATTATTAGTAATATTATTATTATTATTATTATTATTATTATTATTATTTCTACTATTATTATTATTATTATTATTATTATTATTATTATTATTATTATTATTATTACTATTATTATTTTTATTACTATTATTAGTAATATTATTATTATTATTATCATTATTATTATTATTATTATTATTATTATTATTATTATTATTATTATTATTATTATTATTATTATCATTACTACTAGTAGTAGCTAAGCTACAACCCTAGTTGGAAAAGCAAGATGCTCTAAGCCCAAGGGCTCCAGCTGAGAAAAATAGCCCAGTGAGGAAAGGAAATAAGGAAATAAATAAAAGATATAAGAAGTAATGAACAATTAAAATAAAATATTTTAAAAACATTAACATCATTATCACAGATACTTCATATATAAACTATAAGACTTATGTCAGCCTGTTCAACATAAAAACATTAACAATATTATGTTGTTATTGTTGGTAAATATATAATTTAGAAATGAAAGAATAAATGGTTGTAATTGTTATAGTTATAATAGTTGGTTTATAGAGTAGGCAGGTTTTAAAATTATATTTTTTTATGTTCTATGCTATTCACTGTATGAGATAGGCAGTATGCCTGGCCCTACTTTGTCCTAACATGGGTGGAGAGGGGGATTGGGCGCTGATCATATATATATATTATTATCATTATTATTATTATTATTATTATTATTATTATTTGTTAAGCTATAACCCTAGTTGGAAAAGCAAGAAGCTATGAGCCCAGGGGCCCCAACAGGGAAAATAGCCCAGTGAGGAAAGGAAACAAGGAAATATAAAATATTAATAATAGTAGCAACATTAAAATAAATATTTCCTATATAAAACATAAAAAAACTTTAACAAAACAAGAGGAAGAGAAATTAAATAGAATAGTGTGCCCGAGTGTACCCTCAAGCAAGAGAACTCTAACCCAAGACAGTGGAAGACCATGGTACAGAGGCTATGACACTATCCAAGATTAGAGAACAATAGTTTGATTTTTGAGTGTCCTTCTCCTAGAAGAGCTGCTTACCATAGCTAAAGAGTCTCTTCTACCCTCGAATCTCCTTTTCGTCTCAGTCGTTTGTCGTCTCGATCGTAATTTTTTTATTTATCTATTATTATGAAATACACATTAAAATCTTACAGTTTATAACATATACATCATAGTATATTTACTCTAATAATTTTTCATTTGACATATAGAGTATTTGCAATTGAAGAAACTATAGTCAATTTTGTTTAATGAGGCACATTTGCACCGACTCGCAAGGGTGCCCTTTTAGCTCGGAAAGGTTTCCCAATCGTTGATTGGTTGGAGAAAATAATTCTTACCAATCAGCTTCTAGGAAACTTTTCCGAGCTGAAAGGGCACCCCTGCGAGTCACTGCAAATGCGCCTCATTAGAAAAAAAATTGACTATATACAGTCGGGGAATCGAACCCGGACCCAAGAAACTGAGGTGACAGTGGTTAGATGGTATGTCACTGTCACCTCAGTTTCTCAGGCCCGGGTTCGATTCCCCGGCCGACCAGAAACCATTAACTTTGAGTTGATTCCCCCTTGGGTCTCTTATCTCGAGGTAGAGAGAATCCAGGTGTTAGGAGCAGTATAATATAGGGCTTATTTGCATATATATATATATATATATATATCTATATATATATAATATATATATATATATATATATATATCCGGATATTAGGAGGAGTATAATATATGGATTTTATATATATAGATACATATATATACTGTATATATATATATATATATATATACACACACACATATATAATGTATATATATATATATATATATATCCTGCATATATATATACAGTATATATATATATATATATATATATAAATCTATATATAATGTATATATATATATATATGTATATATATATTCTATATATATATATATGTATGTATATATATGTATACAGTATTTATTTATATATATATATATATATATATACATATGTATATATATATATATATATATACAGTATATATATATATATATATATATGTATATACTGGTTTTCAGTTTGGTTAAAGAAACTATTATCATTCCTCTACATTTATTCTATCGTTATAGCAAATATCAAGAATCATAGTTAGACTACAAAAAGAAATTCTACGAAACTTGGCCTATAAAACGGAATCTATGGAATAGGCCTAATCATTTATATATTACCACCTTATCTCTAGATCATGTGTTATAGCGAAAGTCGCTTTCTAGAATATATATATATATATATATATATATATATATTTATATATACTGTATACATGTACATATATATATATATATATATATACATATATATTGTATATATATATGTATATGTTTATACACAAACATATATATATATATATATATATACATATATATTGTATATATATATATATATGTATATGTTTATACACAAACATATATATATATATATATATATGTATATATATATATATATATATATTTATATATACTGTATACATGTACATATATGTATATATATATATATATATACATATATATTGTATGTATATATATGTATATGTTTATACACAAACATATATATATATATATATATATATGTATTCTAGAAAGCGGCTTTCGCTATAACACATGATCTAGAGATAAGGTGGTAATATATAAATGATTAGGCCTATTCCATAGATTCCGTTTTATAGGCCAAGTTTCGTAGAATTTCTTTTTGTAGTCTAACTATGATTCTTGATATTTGCTATAACGATAGAATAAATGTAGAGGAATGATAATAGTTTATTTAACCAAACTGAAAATCGGGTTTTAGGCCTATTTAGGTATGTTATTTTACTTTAAGGAAAAAGGATATTTCAGTGACGTATAGAATTGGAAGACAGCATCTCCCCGGTCAAACTGAGATCTATTCCGGAAGGCTAAAACTACTGACAGATCTTTGATCAGAAAGCATCTATAACATTTACAACGCTTACAGTAGGCTTAAATCACTGTCAGATCTTTTCACATATTGCTTTGAAAATGAGGAGGAAGATTCTACCCCTTTTATGAATATAGAAAAGAAAAGAATGAATTAATTGAGCTTCAACAAACCTACGAAGAAGACCAAAAGAAATAACAGAATCCTTTTTATTCAGAAAAACAAATTTACGAAAGAAAAAAAAATATCAAAACTGATGTGGAGGAAAAGACAAATCAGTATAAGAGGAAGATAAACTATACATGAATTGTCTGTTTTGATGTTGTTACTGTTTTTGAGATATTTTATTAATAGTTAGTTATTTCTCATATCGTTTATCTATTTCCTTATTCCTTTCCTCACTGGGCTATTTTTCCCTGTTGGTGCCCTTGGGCTTATAGCATTTTGCTTTTCCAATTAGTGCTGTAGCCTAGCTAATAATAATAATAATAATAATAATAAGAAGAAGAAGAAGAAGAAGAAGAAGAAGAAGAAGAAAAAGAAGAAGAATAATAATGATAATAATAATAATAGTAATAATAATCTTCGATACAATATAGGAACCCGGAACCCTCGGAGACTTTCATATTCCTGAAGAAATTTTGGAATCATCAACTCCATCGTCGGATTTCCCGAATGTTTCTCTCCTCTCCATTCAGAGGACGGTGTTAAATAATAATAATAATAATAATAATAATAATAATAATAATAATAATAATAATAATAATAATAATTGTAATAATAATAATAATAATAATAATAATAATAATAATAATAATAATCCTCGATGCAATATAGGAACCCGGAGCCATCCGGAGAATTGATGATTCCGAAATTTCTGCAGGAATTTGAAAGTCTCCAGATGGCTCCGGGCTCCTATATTGCATCGAAGATTATTATTATTATTATTATTATTATTATTATTATTATTATTATTATTATTATTATTATTATTATTATTATTATTATTATTATTATTATTTAACGCCGTCTTCTGAATAGAAAGGAGAGAAATGTCCGGGAAATCTGTCGATAGAGTTGGCGATTCCTAATTGTCCCCAGGAATTTGAAAGTCTCCAGAGAGATCGTACAGCGGCAACAATCGTTTTTTTTTTTCAAAGTAATGCTGATACAGGCCCCAGTATCTGTGTTATTGAATATGACTTACATAGTAAACAAAGCGATTTCACAGTTTATGGATATCATCGGGACCCTTAAAGGAAAATTGAACTGGCCTCAAATGGCAGATTCGGCCCTTCTAGAGCAGAATCTCGCTTGCGAGGATATAACGTTAGAACTTCGGGGACAGCTGCGAGCTCTTCAGGAGTCGTGAGTTTTCAAATAGTTTTCGTGGCTACTCCCAGAGGCGCCGCGCTTTGAAGACTACCCAGCAGTCGCCTCTCAGGATGGATTCCTCGGCAGGTGGCTGCGGCGCTGTCCTTGGGTTGGGGGCGGTGGAAAGCCCGCGAGGAACTTTAAGATTCAAGGACGAATTGCAATCAACGTGGTTCGTTGGCAAGCTTCTCCCCGAGTTTGACTTGGGACAAAGGAGGGAAGAATCCCTTTCTATTGGAAATAGGAACTACTACATCGGCATGGCTGCTGCTTCCGCCATACTCGGCGGGATTATGCTTGCCTGGAGGAGGAGGAGGATGGCTGAAGAAGATGTAGACAGCAGCTCTTTGGAAGAATATGTTCCAGAAATGGAGCACGTATGCGAAGATCTGTTGGACGGAAATGAATGGAAATGGAAACCGATCAGACTACTCTCTTGCAAAATCTCAAGGATGAGAATCATGAGTTACAAAGACAAATTAAAGAAATGGGAAGAATAGTAGAAATGAACAAAAAACTGCAAAATGAACAAGTAAAGGAATTGAAAAATGTGGTAGGTGAATTGAAGACAGAAAAAGATAAGCTGGAATCTGAGTGCGTCGGAAAAGACATCCAGATGAAAGAGCATGAAAATTTGCTGGAAATTCTCAGGAAAGAGAATGCAGGAATGAAGAATGAACAAATTCAGAACAGAGAACAAGTCAACGAATTGAAAAATGAGGTACATGAATTAAAGACAGAAAAAGATAAGCTGGAATCTGAGTACGTCGGAAAAGGCATCCAGATGACAGAGCATGAAAATTTGCTGGAAATTCTCAGGAAAGAGAATGCAGAAATGAAGAAAGAACAAATTCCAAACAGAGAACAAGTCAACGAATTGAAAAATGAGGTAGATGAATTAAAGACAGAAAAAGATAAGCTGGAATCTGAGTGCGTCGGAATAGACACCCAGAGGAAGGAACATGAAAATTTGCTAGAAATTCTCAGGAAAGAGAATGCAGAAATGAAGAAAGAACAAATTCAAAATAGAGAACAAGTCAACGAATTGAAACATGAGGTAGGTGAATTGAAGACAGAAAAAGATAAGCTGGAATCTGAGTGCGTCGGAAAAGACATCCAGATGAAAGAGCATGAAAATTTGCTGGAAATTCTCAGGAAAGAGAATACAGGAATGAAGAATGAACAAATTCAGAACAGAGAACAAGTCAACGAATTGAAAAATGAGGTAGATGAATTAAAGACAGAAAAAGATAAGCTGGAATCTGAGTACGTCGGAAAAGGCATCCAGATGACAGAGCATGAAAATTTGCTGGAAATTCTCAGGAAAGAGAATGCAGAAAGGAAGAAAGAACAATTTAAAACAGAGAACAAGTCAACGAATTGAAACATGAGGTAGGTGAATTAAAGACAGAAAAAGATAAGCTGGAATCTGAGTGCGTCAGAAAAGACATCCAGATGACAGAGCATGAAAATTTGCTGGAAATTCTCAAAAAAAGAGAATGAGAAAGGGAAGAAAAATCAAATTGAGAAAACAGTAAACCTGAATAAATTTAAAAATGAAGTGGGTAAATTAAAGGCAGAAAAGACAAAATTAGAGTCTGAATGTGTCCAAAAAGAGCTTCAAAAGAAGAAACTGGAAAATTTGCTGGAAAGTCTTAGAAAGGAAAAACAAAGTGGAAATAAATAGAAACGGGATTTTGAAAAACTGAAAGAAGAAAAGGAGAAACTTGAAGCAAATTTGGTGCAAGATTATGAAAAACTAGAATTTATCTGCAAGATAAAAGACCTCGAAATAATGGAACAAATAATGATTGCTAAAAAGTTTGAAAGTGAAGATAAAGAAATTAAAAAGGCGCAAAGTGAGAACACGGAACAACTGAATAAATTGAAAAGTGAACTTTGTGAACTTAAAGCAGAAAAGACGCTAAAAGCTGAGAAGGAGGAAGAGCGTAAAACCAAGAATAAAGATGAACATAAGAGGAAAAGCTTATTAATGGCTGGATTAAGTGCACAGATGAATAATAAGCCCAAAGAGGCTATAGATATCTTCACCCAAGCCTTGACTGTGGAGATTGACGACGAAGGAACGGCTCTTCTGCATGTCCTTCGAGCTGAAGCGAACGCAGCCACTGAGAAGCCCCCTAATATGGATATTGTATTAGACTGCTCAAAGGCCATCGAGAAAGGATGTGAAGGATGGAAAGCGTACATGTTACGAGGGGCGGTACCTCGTCAAACTCGGCATTTTTGACGCGGCCCTGAAGGACTTCGAAACGGTGAAAGTGAAGAAAAATGAGAAATTTTCAAAAATCGTTGAAGATACTAAGGCACTGCAGAAGGAATGGGAAGACAAAGGATACTATGAGGTCCTGGGTTTGGAAAAGACAGCCACGAAGGCAGAGGTTATAAAATCCTTCAGGGACCTGTCCATGGCATTCCACCCAGACAGACATCGGGACAAACTCGAATTCCTACAGGAGGCATTCGAGAAGAAGTACAAAAAGGTGGTCAACGCGAAACTGATTCTGGTGGACGAAAGGAACCGAAGAGATTATGACGAAGAGCTACGCCATCAGGAGGAATATGAACACTGGGAGAAGAGTGGCGGCCAGTGGAATCGTCAGGAGCCAGGGCAGTGGAACCACGGGCGGCAGTACCATCAAGGACGCCCCAGATTGAGAGATGGACAGTCAATGCCGAGTGGAGTTTGGCCTTCAGACCAAATGGAATAATCTACAAGATGAACTCAGCAGAGGGAAGAAGTCCCACTTGTTTTGGATTGCACTGTTTCTTGATAAAGATTCACTTGTACTGTTTCTTTATCAGGTAGACAGATGCAGAAGAAACAAGTATGACTTCTTTTAGTACGCTGTGTCCCTTCAAGGAGCTTCCATTGTGCTGGTGTAGTGGAACAGGAATATGTTTGCTGCTCTGAACACAGGAATAAATAAAAAATCCAAGAAATAACGTGGATTCCAGCCCTCCAGATGTAAATGGAATAATCTACAAGATGGATTCAGCAGAGGGAAGAAGTCCCACTTGTTTTGGAATGCATTGTTCCTTGATAAAGATTCACCTGTACTGTTTTTTTATCAGGTGGACAGATGCAGAAGAAACAAGTATGACTTCTTTTAGTACGCTGTGTCCCCTCAAGAAGATTCCATTATCCTAGAATAGTGGATCAGGAAAATGTTTAGTGCTGTGAACAGGAAAAAAATAGGAAATGGCAGTTTAGTGCAGTGAACATAGAAAAAATGAATCTCCAAAAATGATTAAAAGATTGAAAAATGAAAAAAAATATAAAACAAAAAAAAATAAAAAAAAATAAAACAGTGGAAAAATATTTTTAGAATAAATTTCAGTTAAATTTTCCAGTGTAGTGCTGTGAACATAGAAAAAAAAAATAGAAATTCAAAATAATGAAAAAAATCAAAATAAAAAAAAAATATAAAAAATAAAGAATAAAAAAAAATTAAAAAAAATGTATAGTGGAAAATATTTTTAGCATAAGTTTCAGTTGAGTTTTAGCTTTGTTTAGTTTTAGTTTAGTTTTTAGTTTTAGATTTTAGTTTGGTAAGGATATAAGTTCTGTAATAGCTATTGAGAAACGGACAGTCAATGCCAAGTGGAGTCCGGCCTTCCAGATGTGAATGGAATAATCTACAAGATGGACTCAGCAGAGGGAAGAAGTCACACATGTTTTGGATTGCACTGTTCCTTGATAAAGATTCACTTGTACTGTTTCTTTATCAGGGGGACAGATGCAGAAGAAACAAGTATGACTTCTTTTAGTACGCTGTGTCCCTTCAAGAAGCTTCCATTGTGCTGGTGTAGTGGAACGGGAATATGTTTGCTGCTCTGAACACAGGAATAAATAAAAAAAATCCAAGAAATAACGTGGATTCCAGCCCTCCAGATGTAAATGGAATAATCTACAAGATGGATTCAGCAGAGGGAAGAAGTCCCACTTGTTTTGGAAAGCACTGTTCCTTGATAAAGATTCACCTGTACTATTTCTTTATCAGGTAGACAGATGCAGAAGAAACAAGCATGACTTCTTTTAGTACGCTGTGTCCCCTCAAGAAGATTCCATTTTCCTGGAATAGTGGATCAGGAAAATGTTTAATGCTGTGAACAGGAAAAAATAGGAAATGGCAGTTTAGTGCAATTGAACATGAAAAAATGAAAACACAAGAAGGATTGAAAAATTAGAAAAAAAAAAAAACATATAGTGGAAAAATATTTTTAGAATAACTTTCAGTTACATTTTCCAGTGTAGTGCTCTGAACATAGAAAAAACTAAAAATCTAAAAAAATTCAAAAAAAGAATAAAAAATCCAAAAAAATATATATATAAAAAAGATAAGAAATAAAAAATCACTCCCAAAATTGTATAATGGAAAACATTTTTAGAATAAGTTTCAGTTGAGTTTTAGCTTTGTTTAGTTTTAGTTTAGTTTTTAGTTTTAGTTTTTAGTTTGGTAAGGAAATAAATTCTTTTGTAATTGCTATTGAGAAACGGACAGTCAATGCCAAGTGGAGTTTGGCCTTCCAGACCAAATGGAATAGTCTACAAGATGGATTCAGCAGAAGGAAGAAGTCACACTTGTTTTGGAATGCACTGTTCCTTGATAAAGATTCACTTGTGCTGTTTCTTCATCAGGTGGACAGATGCCTGAGAAAAAAGTAAGACTTCTTTTAGTACGCTGTGTCCCTTCAAGAATATTTAATTCTTCTGGAATAGTAGATCAAGAATATGTTTAGCGCTGTGAACATATGAAAAAAATAAAACATCCAAAAAATAAGGTGGATTCCAGCCCTCCAGATTTAAATGGAATAATCTGCAAGATGGAATCAGCAGAAGGAAGAAGTCCCACTTGTTTTGGATTGCACTGTACCTTGATAAAGATTCACTTGTACTGTTCCTTTATCAGGTGGACAGATGCCTAAGAAACAAGTCAGACTTCTTTTAGTAAGTAATGCAAAATCCCAAAAAAAAAAAAAATATAATAAACCGAATTTTATATGGAGTCCAGCCTTCCAGACGCAAAGGAAATAATCTGCAAGATGGACTCAGCAGAGGGAAGAAGTCCCACTTATTTTGGAAAGCACTGTACCTTGACAAAGATTCACTTGTACTGTTTCTTTATCAGGTGGACAGATGCAGAAAAAAAAGTCAGACTTCTTTTAGTATGCTGTGTCCTTTCAAGATGCTTCCATTGTACTGGTGTAGTGGATCAGGAATAGCTTTAGTGAGGAAAGATGTAGACGAAGAAGAAGAAGAAGACAGTAGTCATATATATTCAGTTTTACACAGGATATAAATGAGTCTTGAGGTTTTCCTCACATTGATATGCATCACCACCATCGGACCAATAGAAAAAAAAAATCCTCAGGTTCTTTCTTTATTTAAACTAAAAACCTTTGGTATTTTGACAAATGCGTGTCATGCTTGGTTGGTTTTCACGACGAGAGAGTAATGTAAGAATACAGATACTCAACTCTAAAGATATGTGGTATAAAAACCTAACATTTGACGAAATAAGACTCCGAGAGACAAAACATTTTTTCAGTGAAGTCGACACTAAAAATATAACAGGAAGATTTAATCTTTTTTTTTCTTTTTTGTTTGCATTATAATTTTCCATAATATAAAATAAGCTCAGTAGAGGAATAAAAATATGTCTTTTCAATAAATTCGACTCTAAATATACAACTAGATGATTTAAGTTTTTTTTTTTTTCTTTATAATTTTCCATAATCTAAAACAAGCTCAGTAGAGAAAAAAATACGCCTTTTCAGAAAAGTCGACACTAAATATATAAGTGGATGATTTAAGTTTTTTTTTTTTTTTTTGGCGTTATAATTTTCCATCATCATAAAAAAGAATAGATTTTTCGATCAATTTTAAGTTCTGAAACTTTTTGTTATTAAAAGGTTTTCTGTGTTATAATTTTCTATCAATTTTAAAAGAAAAAGGAAAATTTCAATCAATTTTCAAGTTCTGAAACTTTTTGTTTTATCCAGGCTTCCCAAGGTGAGGATCTGAAATACCTGGTTTGTTTTTATTTCTAAATATTAGAAAAAAAAATATATGGAAAATATGATATTGTTCTTTTTGAAATATATTGTTTTCTATTTTTTTCTATACAACATGAGAGCATATATTTTATTTGTTAACAAACATATCTATCTATCTATCTATCTATCTATCTATCTATCTATATATATATATATATATATATATATATATATATATATATATATATATATATATATATATATATATATATATATATATATATACAGTGTATATATATATATATATATATATATATATATATATATATATATATATATATATATATATATATATATATATATATATTATATATATATATATATATATATATATATATATATATATATATATATATATATTTATGCATACATACATATATATGTGTGTATATATATCTATATATATACATATATATATATATATATAGAGAGAGAGAGAGAGAGAGAGAGAGAGAGAGAGAGAGAGAGAGAGAGAGAGAGAGAGAGAGAGGACCACATTAACACATTCATATACACACAAGAAACCCCATTATACTCATTATACTCACATACTAAATATGAATACAAACACGCATTTCATGACCAGGCAAAGTATACACACGCATGTGAGTAAACGTATCTCAAGCACACATACGAATGCACACGAGGAAGAGCCACTTTGGCATTAAACCAACATTTACAGCTAAGGTCAACCTTTCAATGGGACATTCGTAAGTTTCAATATTCTTTTTCAGTTTATTCAAACTTCTACCTTGACGGTCTTTAGGAAGAATATTGCTTTGTTATTATAAGGAATTTATTATTATTATTATTATTATTATTATTATTATTATTAGTAGTAGTAGTAGTAGTAGTAGTAGTAGTAGTAGTAGTAGTAGTAGTAGTAGTAGTAATAGTTTATAGGATCCTGATTTTCTCTAACTAGGGTTGTAGCTTGGCAATTAATTAATTAATAATAATAATAATAATAATAATGATAATAGTAGTAGTAGTTTATATCATCCTACTTTTCCAACTAGGGTTGTAGCTTAGCAATTAATAGTAGTAGTAGTAGTAGTAGTAGAAGTAGTAGCAGTAGTAGTTTATAGCATCCTGATTTTCTAACTAGGGTTGTAGCTTGGCAATTAATAATAATAATAATAATAATAATAATAATAGTAGTAGTAGTAGTAGTAGCAGTAGTAGTAGTAATAGCAGTAGTAGTAGTAGTAGTAGTTTATACCATCCTACTTTTCCAACTAGGGTTGTAGCTTAGCAATTAATAATAAAAATAATAATAATAATGATAATAGTAGTAGTTTAGTAGTAGTAGTAGTAGTAGTAGTAGTAAAAGCTAGGCTATAACCCTAGTTGGAAAAGCAATGGCAAGTTGGGAAAGCAATGGCCCAGTGAGGAAAGGAAATACTTAAACAAATAAACTAAGAGAGAAGTAATGAACAATTAAAATATTTTAGGAACAGAAAAACATTATAATAGATCTTTCATACATAAACCATGGAGAGAGACTTTTTAAGAACAGAAACAACATTAAAACAGGTCTTCCATACATAAATTATGGAGAGAGACTTTTTAAGAACAGAAACAACATTAAAACAGGTCTTTCATACATAAACTATGGAGAGAGACTTTTTAAGAACAGTAACAACATTAAAACAGGTCTTCCATACATAAACCTTGGACAGAGACTTTTTAGGAACAGTAACAACATTAGAATAGATCTTTCATATATAAACCATGGAGAGAGACTTTTTAAGAACAGTAACAACATTAGAATAGATCTTTCATACATAAACCGTGGACAGAGACTTTTTAAGAACAGTAACAATTTTTTAAGAACAGTAACAACATTAAAACAGATCTTCCATACATAAACCATGGAGAGAGACTTTTTAAGAACAGTAACGACATTAAAACAAATCTTCCATACATAAACCATGGAGAGAGACTTTTTAAGAACAGTAACAACATTAACACAAATCTTCCATACATAAACCATGGAGAGACTTTTTAAGAACAGTAACAACATTAGAATAAATCTTCCACACACAAACCATGGACAGAGACTTTTGAAGAACAGTAACAACATTAAAACAGATCTTCCACACACAAACCCTGGACAGAGACTTTTGAAGAACAGTAACAACATTAAAACATCTTCCACACATAAACCATGGACAAAGACTTTTGAAGAACAGTAACAACGTTAAAACAGATCTTCCGCACACAAACCATGGACACAGACTTTTGAAGAACAGTAACAACATTAAACATAAACCATGGACAGAGACTTTATAAGAACAGTAACAACTTTAAAACTGATCTTCCATACATAAACCATGGAGAGAGAATTTTAAAGAACAGTAACAACATTAAACATAAACCATGGACAGAGGCTTTATAAGAACAGTAACAACTTTAAAACTGATCTACCATACATAAACCATGGACAGAGACGTTTTAAGAACAGTAACAACATTAAAAAAGATCTTCCATACATTGACCATAAACCATGGAGAGAGAATTTTAAAGAACAGTAACAACATTAAAAAAGATCTTTCAACATAAACTATAAAAAGCGACTTATGTCATACACAACATTCGCAGCAAGTCTGAACATTTGAAATTCCACCGAATCAATTTTATCATACAAATACAAACAACTGGAAATGATTTCCTCTCCAACGAGGCCCCGAGGAGTATTCGCGTTCCTTTACGTGTTACGTAACTTGAGATTACTCGATATGTTTTTCCCACGCTTTGTTCATTGCAATTGCTCAAGGACATAATGCAAT